>NC_136906.1:45985538-46068038 GCF_949606895.1 Notothenia rossii
GAAAAAATTGAAATGGCCCTTAAGAGGAAAAAGGTTCCCCACCCCTGCTTTAGATAAACCATATCCACATTTTACACACAAAACCCTAAAAAAAAAAAAAATTCAGTTCATTGGGGTTCCCTGATGCTCGCGGTCTGGTAACGTTTTTATAAGAGCCATAGTTTTTGTACAGGTGTCAACATTTTCAGATATAATCCCCAATGCATTCTTATGGGACTCAGCAGTACAGTTGGTTGTCATGGTTTTGCTGGGCAGATTGGAGCCACACACACACACATGTGAGTGACATCATCCAATCAGAGCAGACACCATGGAAACCTTTGATCTCTGGACACACACACAGGTGTTATGATTGGGTGTTATGAGTAGGTGCTCAGGAACAGAAACAAACACTGACAGACTGGACTTTAACAGACTGTCTCAGCCTATTATTTTCTTTCTGATGGAGACTTCATACAGACTACAACCGGTTCCACATATTTTATACATTATTGGTGACATATGGTTCTAGTCGAAAAGTTTGCAGTCAAAATATTCTGCTGCTTTCCCAAGCCTTTTTACTTTCTTTTCTCTTCTTAATACAAATTAATTCACTACTACTTACATCTGATATTTAACTCCTTCAGCCTATTTTCAGCTGCAGAAACCATTCAACTATTACATTATTACAGCTATTTCAGGACATCAAGGCTATAGATGTTGTTGTTTATACCTTTTTTTTAAAAAACCTTTCCTTTTAAATATTATGCTTTTTCTGCATTTTTGTAGGAAAAGCAGCTAAATTCAGCTAATAACATATTCAGCTTTTTCTGCATTTTCAGCTAAATTCAGCCATAAATGTTCACAGTTTATCAATCAATCAATCAATCAATGTTTATTTATATAGCCCAATATCACAAATGTTACATTTGTCTCAGTGGACTTCACAGTTTGTACAGAATATCAGTATGACAATACGACACCCTCTGTCCTTAGACCCTCACATCGTACAAGGAAAAACTTCCAGAGAAAACCCCACAGTTTAAAGGGAAAAATGGGAGAAACCTCAGGGAGAGCAACAGAGGAGGGATCCCTCTCCCAGGACGGACAGACGTGCAATAGATGCCGTGTGTAAATTGAAAAGATAATACATTTGCAACATAGGTAGTCCAAATGTTTTGAAATGCATGTGTGTATAATAAGAAGATGAATCCACGAGGATATCCATCCAGGACTTATGATCCAGGACCGCAGCCACGACTCAAGATCCAGGACTCGCAATCCATGACACAGGACCGCAGGATCATCCATGACTCCGGATCCCGGCGTATTTAGACACCAAAAAGAAAGAAATTTGGGGAAGCTGGGTTAATCGGAACATGAGAGTACACAGGTATAGACAGAGAGAAGGAAGAAGTAAGATGTCCCCCGACAAACTAAGCCTATATCAGCAAAACTAGGGGCTGAATCTAATCAGCCCTAACTATAAGCTTTATCAAAAAGGAAAGTCTTAAGCGCACTCTTAAAAACGGATAGGGTGTCTGCCGTCCGAACACAAACTGGAAGCTGATTCCACAAAAGTGGAGCTTGATAAGAAAAGGCTCTGGCTCCCATTGTACTTTTAGAGACTCTAGGAACAACCAACAACCCTGCATTCTTGGAACGCAATGCCCTAGTAGGACAATAGGGTATAATGAGTTCTTTAAGGTAAGATGGCGCCTGCCCATTAAGGGCTTTGTAGGCGAGAAGAAGAATTTTAAATTCTATCCTGTGTTCTATAGGGAGCCAGTGTAAGGCAGCCAGAACAGGAGTAATGTGGTCCCTTTTCCTAACTCTGGTTAGTACACGAGCTGCAGCATTTTGAATCAGCTGAAGCGACTTGACTGACTTCTTGGTACACCCTGATAATAAGGAGTTACAATAATCCAGCCTTGAAGTAACAAATGCATGGACTAGTTTCTCTGCATCGTTTTGAGGCAAGATATGCCTGATTTTTGCAATGTTACGTAGATGGAAGTAGGCGGTCCTTGAAATTGATTTTATGTGGGCGTTAAAGGATAAATCCTGATCAAATATAACACCAAGATTCCTTACAGTCTCACTGGAGGCCAAATTAATGCCATCCATAGTTAATATATCTTTAGATAATTTGTTTCGTAGATTCTTCGGGCCAAGTACAATAACTTCAGTTTTGGTCGTGTTTAACATCAAAAAATTTAAGGTCATCCACGTTTTTAAGTCCTTGAGGCAGTCTTGAATTTTATTTAGATGATTAATTTCATCAGGCTTGATTGATAAATATAGTTGAGTATCATCCGCATAACAATGAAAGTTTACAGAATGATTCCTTATAATATTGCCTAACGGAAGCATATATAGGGTGAACAAAATAGGTCCAAGCACTGAGCCCTGTGGCACTCCATGGCTAACTTTGGTTTGCATGGAAGATTCATCGTTGACACGTACAAACTGAGAGCGTTCAGATAGATAAGACCTAAACCAGCCTAAAGCAGTTCCCTGTATGCCAACTAAGTGCTCTAGTCTTTGCAATAGGATATCATGGTCGATAGTATGAAATGCAGCACTAAGATCGAGTAAGACAAGAATAGAAACAAGTCCCTTGTCAGAGGCTATTAGAATGTCATTTGTGACTTTAACCAGAGCTGTCTCTGTGCTATGTTGTGTTCTAAAGCCAGACTGAAAATCTTCAAATAAATCATAGTTTCTTAAGTAATCACACAGCTGTTTTGCGACTGCTTTCTCAAGAATTTTTGAGAGGAACGGAAGATTAGAAATAGGTCTATAGTTGGCTAAAACCTCTGGATCGAGGTTGTGCTTTTTAAGAAGCGGTTTTATCACTGCTACTTTGAATGATTTTGGAACATAGCCTGATAATAAAGACATATTCATAATATTTAATAAAGAAGTGCTAATTAATGGAAAAACTTCTTTTAACAGCTTAGTTGGAATCGGGTCTAAGATACACGTTGATGGTTTAGAAGAGAGAATCATTGAATTTAATTGTTCAAGGTTTATGGCTGAAAAGCATTCTAGTTTACTATCTAGTGTAATATTATTAGAACTTACGTTTCCGGGAGCTGTTGATAACACTATACTGGTCAAAGGCAAGAGGTCATTGATTTTGTTTCTAAGAGTAACAATTTTATCGTTAAAAAAGCACATAAAATCATTATTACTGAGTGCTATGGGAATAGAAGGCTCAGTCGAGCTGTGGCTCTCTGTCAGCCTGGCTACAGTGCTGAAAAGAAATCTTGCATTATTCTTATTCTCATCTATTAATGAAGAGTAGTATGCTGCTCTCGCTTTACGCAGTGCTTTCTTATATTCATTGAGAGTAATATGCCAAATTAAACGAGATTCTTCAAGTTTAGTGGAACGCCATATCCTTTCAAGTTGTCTCGACTTTTGCTTTATTTTGCGGGTTTCGGCATTATGCCATGGAGCTAATCTATGTTGTTTTATTTTCTTCTTTTTCAAAGGAGCAACAGAGTCTAATTTTATTCGCAGCGCATCTGTAGCACTATCAACAACATGATCAATTTGGGGTGGTGTACATTTTGTATAAGTTTCCTCCCCTACATGCAGACATGCTATCGAGTTAAGTATTGGTGGAATCTCTTCCTTACATTTGGCTATAGCACTAACAGATAGGTTTCTGCTGCAGGAGATTTTGGCGAATGCTTTGTAGTCTAGTAACAGTACTTCAAAAGTTACTAAGAAATGGTCGGATAAAGCAGGATTATGCGGTTCGACTAATAGTTGCTCAATTTCAATACCATAAGTCAGAACAAGGTCAAGAGTGTGATTATAGCAGTGGGTTGGTTTATTTACACTCTGACAGAAACCAACAGAATCTAATATAGAGTTAAATGCAACAGTAAGGCTATTTTTATCATCGTCAACATGAATATTAAAGTCACCTACGATAATTACTTTATCTGTTTTAAGTACCAAAGCTGATAAAAACTCAGAGAATTCTGATAAGACAGCATTCACACGCATTTTCTGCAGGAAATGCATTTTCCAGTGTTATTTTGAAATTCAGTTCTGACTGATGCCAAAAAAGCCCGAGATTATGGAATTAAACCAATAAATAAAAGCAACGATAATTGTGTGTTATTGGTGAGTAAATAACAGTGTGTTATTTTGAAAAGAATAACAAATTAGAAGGAAAAAAAGATTTTAAAAATACAGATTTCAGTATTCTGAGGCTCCGAGCCCCATTTGTTCTCCTCACAGACGGAAGTGACGTAGGTGTTACTCTCATCCATGGGCGTAGGAAGCATCCTGAATGTGGGGGGGGACATTTTTAACGGGGGGTGTGGGGGTCCCCCACTACGAAAAAAATTTGATTTCCTGTATTCTGGTGCATTTTAACAGGTGGTTTGATACTTTTATGTGGCTATACTAGCATGAGGAAAATAATGGGTACATTTTGTAATTTCATCCAGTAGTAAAGAAAGGAAACATATTTGATTATTAATTCAGAGCCGTCTTTGAATTAATAAAATGCAGTTTAAATGCCCATTTTTTGTACATTTACAGTATATACAACAATAAATATTTGTGAGTGCATTGAGAGATATTGTTGTGGAGAGTCATTTATATATAAATCGCAAAATACATTTGTGAATCCTTCTGTGAACATTTATTAATATTGAGACTGATCTGATTCCATACAGATGTTAAGTTCACCTAGGAATGGTATCATTGACTTAAATGTTCAAATAAATGTTGCTCTTCAGTCTATATTGGTCATATGATGCCCCTTGACTGAAATGTTTCCTGTTAAATATCCTTATAATTTGGGATGAGAGTCCACATCACAATTTACTCTAAACTATCATTTCCCTTTCATCACTCACCTCAGCAATGAACCTCTCTCCACTGTCCCTGTATTCTGCCTCTGACTCACTCTCAAGCGCCTAGATGTCAAGAGAGGTGGTGAAGTGATAATTATTTATTGAGCAGTATACTCTTTCACATTGAATCATAACAAGTCATACTGAATGTAAATACAACTGACTCTAAAGTAAGTCCCAGTCTGTGACATTGGACATTTTGAAGACTCAAAGTCCCAAGCAGTACATAGAATATTAGCTAGTCTATGTAATGTGCACAGAAAATAAATAGTTAACTGAATACTGGGATGGAAATTGCGTATAAGCACTCAGTAAAACATAAACACACACAAAAAGCTTCTGAATGATAAGAAGTATAATTAAAACATGATGCACATTACCATTTTGAGAGAGAGTACCGAAGTTAAAGAACTCTCTTATCGAACTAAGGCTCCAGTAAAACACACTGACTGCATCTCTACACGGACATCATGGTGTTTACACGAGCAAAGAGAGATTGGGTTATTCATGTTCCCTGTTTACATGATAAATACTAGTTTAACCCTTCGCAAAAAAATCTATAGAATACTATAGAAAAATCTATGGACGAATTCTATAACATTTTTCTGGAGAATACTACAGGATTTTTGCGGATATACTAAAGAGTTACCTACGTGTTTTACTATAGATTCTGGGAAATAATATATAGAATACTATAGTACTATAGAAAATATATACTGTGTAGATGTTTTTTTTGTAGAAAATAATCTATAGAATCCTATAGAAAACCCCATGGATGCTTTCTATAGAACTTTTCTGTAAAATACCATTCTGTAGAATAATATAGAATTTGTGACCTATATTCTATAGAATTGGTGGAAATTTCTATAGAACTTCTTTGAAGAATACTATAGAATGTTTGCAGATATTCTATAGAATTTACCTATGGATTTTACTATAGATTCTGCAAAATAATCTATAGAAAAATCTATTGATGTTTCTATAGAATTTCTCTAGAATATACTGCAGGATATTGGCAAATATTCTATAGAATTCATCTATGAATTTTACTATAGATTCCACCAAATAATCTATAGAATCCTATAGAAAATTGCTATTGTTTTCTAGATTGGTGTAGAAATTCTATATAATTAACCTATAGATTTTCCTATAGATTCCATAAATAATCTATAGAAAATCCATGGATGTTTTCTATATAACTGCTCTGTACTCTATAGAATAAGCTCTACAATATGAATGGACAATACAGAATCTTCTATAGCTAACACCACATGTGTTTTGACATTATATAGAATATTACATTCTATAGCAATGCCTGATATTGAGTCACGTACAGCTATATATTTGATACATGTTTCAAAGAATGCCCCACAGTAATTATGTGTTACATGCCATATAATAGACTGCAAAACAGAGTAGAGTACTGCAGACTCCAATGAGTTGTTTGTAACAGACTCACACTAACAATAGATATTGTTATATGTCACTTAGCTTTAATCTCCAGTTGTAACATATAATTAGTTACATAACAAAAGTGATCAACATATACATACAGATGCAGTCACAGAAATTCTGGAGAATTTACATCAGAATACAAGGACAGTGACATTCATTCAGTTTAGAGTTCCATTCCAATTGTGAAGCTGACAATTGAGCGGCCCGACCAAGCAAGGAGCCAGAGGCAGAACGTCCAAAATACAACCCGGTGTGGGCTTTTATTAAGTCATGAACACAATGACACACACAGCCTCAATCCTGCTGTTTCTCCCTGACCACAGCCTGCAGCCACAAGGATCTCTCACACACTACCAGCCACCACACACAGGGAAACAGAGCCTAAATACACTAATCAGCACAACAAGACACAGGTGAGGGGGGAGCAATTAAACACAGGTGGGGGGGAGGAGACAACACAGGGCACCAGGTGCACACAATCAGGAGTAATAGACATGGGGAAAGGCAGGTGTCATCTAGCTTTGAACAGTTGTATACAGTTTGTGATTAGGTGTGTCAAATTGAAGACAATTGTAATATGAAGTTGTTTAAAACTGGTAAAAAATACATGGTTATGCAACTGGTTCAGGTCACAAAATATGTCTTATTCATTTGTATATGAGATTCATACAAGATGTATTTGTGCAAACTCGCAAAGTTGAGCTGGACTAGATATATATATATATTTTGTATTTAGACTGATGAGTTCCAGTTTACCTTCTTTCAAACTGTAAATAACTCTTATACACATACTCTAGATATTGTACAGGGTGAACCTTTCATTGTAATAAATGCATTAATAGTGACTCTACTGTTTTGTTTGTTTGTATATCCCCATCCCTTAGCAAAAAATCCTATAGAATCCTATAGAATCTTGTAGAAATCTATAGCATGTTATAGAACATAGTCATATTTGTAAGCCATGCTAAAGAATTCTATAGAATACTATATAAATCTCTAGATCATTCTATAGAATGGACAGAACTGACTCATGACATATCTATAGAAATCTGTAGAAATCTATAGCATTCAAAGACAACATGCATGACATTTTCTCTCTGATGCAACCTATACTAAATTCTATAGTATTCTACAGAAAATGTATATAGAAAGCATCCATGGGGTTTTCTATAGGATTCTATAGATTATTTTCTACAAAAAAACCATCTACACAGTATATATTTTTTATAGTACTATAGTATTTTATAGATTATTTCCCAGAATCTATAGTAAAACACGTAGGCAATTTCTATAGTATATCCGCAAAAATCCTGTAGTATTCTACAGAAAATGTCTATAGAATTCGTCCATTGATTTTTTTGCAAAGAGATATAGGCAACAATTAAGTTCATTCAAAATTGTGCAAATATATGGATATCCAGCATTTGGTATAATAGCCAACTACAGGTATATCTGCTGTTTAGAATAGTATTTATATAATTCTGGTTCTGTAGAATGATATAACAAATCTACAGATTATTAAATGTATTTCATAAAATGTTGTGGATCACTGTTTTTCTCAATAGAATTATATAGAATACTGTATCATAGAAACTTGTTTATATAGGTTACATAATTTAATTGTGCACATAATCCAGTATACAGTTGTAAAGATTTCGAAGGGATCTACCCGTACAGCTTTTGCAAAGCAGCTCAGTGTCAAGGGGTGAACACTGAGGCATGAACTCAATTGCACGACTCAAAACTCAGACTCAGATAGCGTTTCAAAATAAAGACTTTACTGGAATTGTGCACAGTAATAAAATAAGGAAAACAAAACACTCTTTCGAGGAAAACTAGAATCGTGATCTATAGCATAGGTCCGTGAAAGGTCCGTGAGGTAAGCCGATACGTAGGTCTTCGAGAGACAACAAACTGACAATTAACAGGAGGGAGCTAACACAATATATACACAGGTAAGTAAAGGGGCCACAGTTGGAAACAATCAGGGCGGGGAAAATAATCAAGGACGCAGGAGACAGAAAGGGGCGGGGAGCGTGGAGGCCTGAAATGAGAGGAAGAAATAATTAAGGGCATAGACATAAAGCACAAGACAAAGGGACATGACAACTCTAACATAAAGAATCAACTTTCACTATAAGTTTCTTGGACATGACAGTACCCCCCCTTCTAGGGACGGCTCCTGACGGCCCAGGCTCCTCTGAGTTGAGGCGGTCAAAATCCTCAATGAGATTTTTGTCTACGATGAAGCGGGAAGGAATCCATTGCCGCTCCTCAGGACCATAACCCTTCCAGTCAACCAGTAACTGTCGCCCTCTACCCCTTTTCCGACTAGCCAATAGTGACTTGACCGTGTAAACCGGAACTCCATCGATCATCCGGGGGGGCGGGGGGGGTTTGACGGTGGGAACCATAGCGCTCTCCTTCAACGGTTTTAATTTCCCTACATGGAAGGTGGGTACCTTCATGGCCCTGGGAAGCCGTAGTCTCACTGAGACTGGGTTTATGACCTTGGTGATGGGAAAAGGACCCACAAACCGGGGAGACAGTTTTCGGGAGAGTACGTGGAGGGGAAGGTCTCGTGTAGAGAGCCAGACTTTTTGGCCTGGCTGGTATACAGGGGCTGGTCGGCGTTTTCGGTCTGCTGCTCTTTTAACCAGTTGCGCATTCCTGCAGAGTATCTTCCTAGCCGCAGCCCACACGCGCCGACAACGCCTGACCAGAGCGTGGGCAGACGGGACCGTGACCTCCCTCTCCGTGGCTGGGAACAGTGGCGGCTGGTAGCCATAAACACAGTGAAACGGGGACAGGCCCGTGGCAGAAGTAGGGAGGATGTTGTGTGCATACTCAACCCAGGTGAGGTGCTCGCTCCAGGAGGATGGATTCTGGGACACCAGGCAGCGCAGGCAGGTCTCCAGTTCTTGATTTAGGCGCTCTGTCTGGCCGTTAGACTCCGGATGGTATCCAGACGAGAGACTGACCGTGGCACCGATGAGGCTGCAGAACTCCTTCCAGAAGCGTGACACAAACTGGGGGCCCCGGTCTGACACAATATCCTTAGGGAAACCATGAAGCCGAAACACATTCTGCATCATGACCTCCGCCGTTTCCTTAGCTGAGGGCATCTTGGGCAGAGCAATGAAATGTGTCATCTTGGAAAATCTGTCCACTACCGTGAGAACTGTGGTTTTACCTCTAGAGAGGGCCAGGCCAGTGACGAAGTCCATGGAGATCTCTGACCAGGGCCTGTTGGGAATAGGGAGTGGTTGTAATAGTCCTATTCGCGCCCTGGAAGAGGTCTTGTTTCGAGCGCAGATAGGGCACGCCTCCACATACTCCTTCACCTCCTTCTCCATGGATGTCCACCAGAAACGTTGTTTAATAATGAACATAGTTCTCTTGACTCCGGGGTGACAGGTTAGCAGCGAAGTGTGAGCCCAGTGGATCACCTGTGGTCGCTCGGCCTCCTGAACAAAAATCCGGTTAGGCGGGCAACCCCTTGGTGCAGGAGCTCCAGCTGTGGCACGTATTACCTCCTTCTCTACTGGCCAAGTCAGCGCTCCTACCACCCGGTTCAATGGGATGATGGGTTCCGGCTCCTTGGCTGCAGGCACAGGGTCAAACAGACGGGACAGAGCATCAGGCTTGACATTCTGAGACCACGGCCTGTAGGAAAGAACAAAGTCAAAACGGTTGAAAAACAAGGTCCACCTAGCCTGGCGGGAGTTCAGTCTTTTGGCCTTTCTTATGTACTCCAGGTTCTTGTGATCGGTCCAGACCACAAAAGGATGCTCGGCTCCCTCCAACCAATGCCTCCAATGCCTCCTGAAATGAGAGGAAGAAATAATTAAGGGCATAGACATAAAGCACAAGACAAAGGGACATGACAACTCTAACATAAAGAATAAACTTTCACTATAAGTTTCTTGGACATGACACTCAGTTCCACAAAATGATGTAGATTACTATAGTTTTCTCCATTCCACTTTGAAGACAAGTTTTATATCATTCTATAGAATTCTATAGAATTTAGTATAGGTTGCATCAGAGAGAAAATGTTATGCATGTTGTCTTTGAATGCTATAGATGTCTATAGATTTCTATAGATTTCTACAGATATGTCATGAGTCGGTTCTGTCCTATAGAATTCTTTAGATTGTTATAGTTTTAATTATAGAAGTTTATAGAAAAGTACAAATTTTAGTATTCTACAGAATGATCTAGAGATTTCTATAGTATTCTATAGAATTATTTAGCATGGCTTACAAATACGACTATGTTCTATAACATGCTATAGATTTCTACAAGATTCTATAGGATTCTATCGGATTTTATAGATTTTTTTGCGAAGGGAACGTCCGAGGTTTTAAGGCTTCAACGATACTTCTGTGTAACAAAAACTCAGTCACACCACGCTCACCTTCACCACACCAGGACAGACTGCGCATGCTCACAACACATGACCTCTCAACCCAATGCTTACACTAGTAACCTGGCATTTCATTGCCTTTTCTCATCTAAACTATTCAGTATTTGTATCTCTCTATCATGACATAAAGACGAAACTCCTCTCCAGAAGTGAGACGCTTTTGCTGCCGCCATCACTGTTAACTGATGAACTGCTACCAGCTGATGACTTACTTTCCTCTTCTTTGACATTTTTTTCTTATGTCCATGTTGTCTGGGGGAGAAAACATATCAAACCAAGAGATCGTCAGCTTAGATTTTCGCTGTATTAACCATTTCCTGAACATTTGGTGTGTGTGCCTTACCTCTGCTACCGGCCTCGCTTCATACAACAGATCTGAGCTGTCCAACTATGACAACACTCCTTGAACATGTGCGCGCTATGTGAGAATCTGCCTTGGTACAAAGTAGCAGTGAAAACATGGTATGGAGTTTAATTGATTTGGGCACTCTCTCAATAAGCAAGTGGAATGGATTTGATAGTGAAGCACTGACACAGCGCTCTACAAAGTGCGGCGAGTGGATAGACCGATTCACGGACTTTCCACATGGTAAAAGTGGGGGGGTCTAAACTAATCATTTCAAAAAGTGGGGGGGACTTGTCCCACCCTCATATAATGGCTGCGACGCCCATGCTCTCATCTATAATATATATCACTCAGTATAACAGGCCTACATTACTCTCTGTATTTATATGCTTTAGTTTAGTAGATATCTACAAACAAAGAGTCAATATTTTTCTAAAACCATTGAGTGCTTCACATAATAAAATACACAATGGCTGTAGCCTGATATGATATGCCTTAGGAGCTGTAGGTGCGGGTTGTACAGTGTGTGTGTGTGTGTGTGTGTGTGCATGGGTGCGTGCGTGCGTGCGTGCGTGCGTGCGTGCGTGCGTGCGTGCGTGCGTGCGTGCGTGCGTGCGTGCGTAGATGCGGCGGACAGACAGGTCTCAGTTGGTTTGGTGTCCTATGCTTACTTTTAATACTTGTAAATAAAACTTTTGGCCCGTCATTTCATTTCCTCATTGTAGCGACCAGAGAGAGGGGGGGATATATCCAGTCTCTGATAGTGTTACGTTTAATATGAGTGCTCTCATACTTGTTTGAATCTGAAATTGTATATATATTTATATAAATATATAGCCTATATAAATATATGTGTGTGTATATATCCACATCTGTAGCCTGTTATTGTCTCATTATACCGCACTATGAATGAATACATATATGTTATAAAATATATATAATATATAATATAAAAGTGGTCATGAACACAGTTATGTCCATTAGTATATAATGTTCATGAATGGATTGTAAGAACAGGACTGTACACTGGAAAAAACTGAAACAATAACTTTAATTGTCAACAATTTCGCATAACTGTATTAAGTTTGTTAAAACCTGTTAAACCCCATCCCCCCGCCGGCGGGGGGAAAAACGCATCATCTACAGGAAACAGCGTCTGAGGGCTTCTTAATATTTAATAAACTATGAATGTTTCATATCCATGTAACGGGAAGAAACTCAGCTAACTGATTATATGAACCATTTTTAGCAGAAGAAAACACAAGACTAACACTGAGCCTCTGATTTAGCCCTGAGCGAAAAAATGCTAACGCTGTTAGCACAGAACTCACGGTATAAAACCCTTATTACTTATCGCAAATGGAAATCTAACCCATCGATAAGCATCGTGAGATTACACAGATTCGATAGGTATCTGTATCATCACTCCATGATCAGAACTCGCGACATGAGAAACAAAAACAGACATCACAACACGTGGCATTAGGTAGCAAACTCGGCAATATTACCTTTGTTGTTGTCTGATCAAAAGTTGCCTTCAATGGCATTAAAACGATAAAAAATATCAAATTTCACTTGTTTTGCATCAATCTTGATACAGGGTACTTATTATATGTTGTACTTTGGATTCCTAAAGCTTTTAGTCTACCTTGCTATCATCCAAGGGTAGTTTTCACTATAAGTAAAAAATAATGTTTGGACGGACACTATAATTTACATTTTGTACATGTTCAATCTGAATTTTCTTTAAAATAAAAAACATCTATGTTGATTCTGACTTTTCTACATCCAACTCACAGGTTTATCATTACTTTGAGAAAGAAGATTATTAATTTAACCCTTTTAGAAGGGAATAAATGGTCCTTTGTTCTGGGAATGTTATTTTCGAGCCTGAGACCTGAAGAACAGGATTGGGGTTTAACAGGTTAAAAGCAATAATATTGAGTTGAACCTTATTAATCTTAATATTATTGCTTTCAACTACCCTAATAAAGTTATGTGAAATATGTTGACATAATACATTTAATTAAAGTCAACGTTTCAGTGTAAGAGTGTAACAGAACTGTCATTAACGCAGTGGTTCTCAAACTTTTTCTGTCAGGCCCCCTTTGGAGAAAAAAAAAGTCGGGCCCCCCCAACACAAATAGTCAGGCTCATTGGCGGCGCCAGAGATTTATTTTGGGGTGCTGTGGGGTAGCTTGACGTTTCATAGAGGGTGCTCAAACATTTAGGGTTTCCCATTAATGTACTGGTCGCTACAGTGGAATGTTCTACTGCAACAATCCCCACGCATATACACAATGTCCCCGCAACTGTTACAATGAAGGCTCGATAATCAGCTCACGGCATATAGGTGTAAGCAGGGGTAAAGTGCTATTTTTATAGGTGGTGTGTGGACCTCACATAGGGGGGTCCGGGGGGATGCTCCACCGGCAAGATTTATTTTTAAATATTGAAGTTAAAAGCATCAATCTGGTGCACTTTGAGGGCAAAATGAAGAGACCTATGGATACCTCTCTCAACACCTATATGAAACAGAAATGTAAACAGATTTACTTTTTCTTTATGGATATTTTACAAATCACTCCCCTTTTAAACTTTATTCTTTTTGCTGTCATATAGTATTTCATACCTGTTTTTCATTTATTCTCTTATTTTTGTATAACTATAATGATCATATAAACGTGTGCCTCGGAAATAATGTTTACATAAATGGTGACCAAAACGTTTGAGACCCACTGAGATAACACTGAGAGAGTCCTTTAGCTCATTGAGTCTCTCAGTCTGACAGGAGAGGACTCTCCTCCACTTTGTTGTTGAAAAAACTCCTTAAATCCGTTAGCGTAGCTCGCTAGCACCAGAAGCTAACAACAACGATCTCCGGTATCGGTGCGCTCTCTCTCTCTCTCTCGCGCACACAAAATGGCTCGTTCCACACACACAGACACACACACACACACACACACACACACACACACACACACACACACACACACACACACACACACACACACACACACACACACACACACACACAGACACACACAGAGCCGAGCTTTAATGAAACACAGAGACACAGACGTAATAGTACTGTACTGCATTATATTATTTTCGAATCAATAATTTAAATATATGCTTTTTTTTTTTTTTTCATCTTTCTTTTTTTTTTTCATAACCATTTTTCGTCCTGGTCTCTCGCGCACCCCCTGGCATGCCTCTGCGCCCCCCAGGGGGGGCGCGCCCCCTACTTTGAGAACCACTGCATTAACGACTGTACCTGCATGACCGTTCACATTCAGTCAAGGCTTGGGGGAGGCTCTTCACACCGTGATAGGATTTCTGTCTGGTGTAAAACCCTTCGGCGTTCTGTGTTGAGAAGTATGGAAAAAAGTAGAGAACCAAGACTTATGTTTATAGATCACTGTCCCCCACAGATGAATCATTATGCACATTATCAACCTAATTACTGCGCCAAATAATCTCATGTTTTAAATTGCTGGGGTTCTCTGTGTGAGCTAGTCTGGTTATCAATAATAATAATTTATAATCAGTGGAATGGCTATCAAATAATTGATAATTATTCAGATAATTATGAATAGTTATTCATTATTTGGATATTGAAAAAATAAAATGCACTGTGGAATTGTTGTTTTCTTATATATTGTATATATTTCTTACTTTCCATGAATGATTCTTTCATTTTTGTTCAAACTGAATTGAATGTTTTCATTACCACACAATACATTATATTACATTTCATTTGGCTGATGCTCTGTCCAAAGCGACTTAAAATAAGTGCAAAAAACATAAAGATTCAAACTCCGAAAAACAAAGAAAGTGCAGATAGCGTGGGTTGATTGTAGAATTAAATTTAAATAAATAATAATTAAAAATATTAAGATGTTGTTTCCTGGGACAATGTGTTGTTATACAGTAGTGCCTCTTTGGGATGTGCTGGTGACACATTGTCCCCCCGAAAGGCTTCTATATTTCCTCCTCCCTCGTTTCACAGGTTTACCAACGTGCTCGTGTACTACGGCCTGTCTCTGAACATTTCTGACTTTGGAATGAACATCTATCTGACTCAGCTGATCTTCGGCCTGGTGGAGATGCCTGCACGCACCATCACCCTGTTCACCCTCAACCGCTCACGCAAGTTCTCCCAGCTGGCTTTCCTGGCTGTGGGGGGCACCGCCTGCCTGCTCACCATCTTCGTCCCCAGTGGTACACACACACACACACACACACACACACACACACACACACACACACACACACACACACACACACACACACACACACACACACACACACACACACACACTCATGTACATACTTTATTCCTGCACGCCTCCTCAGAGTTTCCTCTTGCCCATCTCGTGGCTGGTGATTTGCTCATTTTTATCAACATACACTTTGGTGTGCTATAATAACAAAAAAGAGTTTGGCAGGTGGGAAAATGCTCATTATTCTGTGAAAAAGCACCCATGTATCTCCCATGCCTCCAGTCTGTGTCTGTAACACTCTTCTGTGTCCTCTCCTCTAGACCTGTCTGTCATTAAGACCGTGCTTGCCATGATCGGGAAGTTTGGGATAACAGCCTCTCTGTCTATTATTTACGTGTACTCAGCGGAGGTGTTCCCCACTGTGATCAGGTGAGTTATTACAAACCTGACCCCATGCATGGAATTTCTCTTTGGGCCACATGTTTAGGTTTATCTATGCTTTGTAGCGATCATGAATATACAAAATGTTTCAGGGGGCAGGATAAATTTTCTTGCTGTTGCTGATCCACATATAGGTCAAAGATGTATCTGCAGCAGTAGAAGTGACTCAGCAGAATCAGTATTGTGGTTGTCACTCTGTGTGTCCCTCACAGACAGAATGGGATCGGGATCGGCTCCATGTGTGCTCGGACCGGAGGAGTCCTGGCTCCCATGATGTACCTGCTTAGGAGACTAAATCCTCATGCTCCCATGGTGCTATGCGGCCTCTGCCCTCTACTGGGCTCCGCCCTCACCCTGCTGCTCCCGGAGACGGCCAATAAGCCCCTGCCCGACACCATCGAGGACGTAGAGGGATCCCCCCTCAGGTGTGATAGCAACACTTTCAGATAGGGCTTAAGTCGTTACCGCAAACTAACCACATGACCAAGTTTGACCCTAACTTCCTCCCGTATTTCCAGCGTGGATGTTTACCATGAATTGCGTGGCAATGAAAAGGTAAAGAGAGCAAACAATTCTGCACCAGCTGCATGTGTTGCACTGACTGGAGACTGGACATCAGTAAGAACCGTCACTACCTCACTGTAACGGAACACAGGATGAATACAACCAAAAAAGTAAGTGTAGAAGGGCAAGGCCATTTTATTTATACAGCGCCTTTCAACACAAGGCATTCTGCTTTACACAAAGGAAAAACATTAAGAGCATTTAGAAATAGTGCAGCGGAAACACTTTATAATGGCATTTAAAAACAGGCATTAAAAGCAAAGAGAATAAAATAAACATAAAACAAGCTAATATATATATACATGAATAAAAGTTACAGTGCAGTCTGAGATATGGATAGTTCTTTAAAAAGAATAGTCTTCCGCCTGGATTCAAAAGTAGTACGAGTTGCAGCGGACCTGCAGGTTTCTGGGAGTTTGTTCCAGATGTTTGGAGCATAACAACTGAACCCTGCTTTCTGGGGACAGCAAGTAGGCTCGTCCCAGAAGACCTGAGAGTTCTGGATGGTTCATAATTTAGCAGGAGATCAGAAATGTATTTTGGCCCTAAACCATTCAAAGGTTTATAACCCAGCAGCAGTATTTTTGAAATCAGTTCTTTGACAGACAGGAAGCCAGTGTAAAGAACTCAGAACTGGACTGATCCTATTTCTTAGTGTTAGTGAGGAACCAATGTAAAGACCTCAGAACTGGACTGATCCACTTTCTTAGTGTCAGTGAGGAACCAGTGTAAAGACCTCAGAACTGGACTGATCTACTTTCTTAGTGTCAGTGAGGAACCAGTGTAAAGACTTCAGAACTGGACTGATCTACTTTCTTAGTGTCAGTGAGGAAACAGTGTAAAGACTTCAGAACTGGACTGACCCACTTTCTTAGTGTTGGTGAGGAACCAGTGTAAAGACCTCAGAACTGGACTGATCCACTTTCTTAGTGTTGGTGAGGAACCAGTGTAAAGACCTCAGAACTGGACTGATCCACTTTCTTAGTGTTGGTGAGGAACCAGTGTAAAGACCTCAGAACTGGACTGATCCACTTTCTTAGTGTCAGTGAGGAACCAGTGTAAAGACTTCAGAACTGGACTGATCCACTTTCTTAGTGTCAGTGAGGAACCAGTGTAAAGACCTCATAACTGGACTGATCCACTTTCTTAGTGTTGGTGAGGAACCAGTGTAAAGACCTCAGAACTGGACTGATCCACTTTCTTAGTGTCAGTGAGGAACCAGTGTAAATACCTCAGAACTGGACTGATCCACTTTCTTAGTGTTGGTGAGGAACCAGTGTAAAGACTTCAGAACTGGACTGATCCACTTTCTTAGTGTCAGTGAGGAACCAGTGTAAAGACCTCAGAACTGGACTGATCCACTTTCTTAGTGTTGGTGACGAACCAGTGTAAAGACTTCAGAACTGGACTGATCCACTTTCTTAGTTTCAGTGAGGAACCAGTGTAAAGACTTCAGAACTGGACTGATCCACTTTCTTAGTGTTGGTGAGGAACCAGTGTAAAGACCCCAGAACTGGACTGATCCACTTTCTTAGTGTTGGTGACGAACCAGTGTAAAGACTTCAGAACTGGACTGATCCACTTTCTTAGTGTTGGTGAGGAACCAGTGTAAAGACCTCAGAACTGGACTGATCCACTTTCTTAGTGTTGGTGACGAACCAGTGTAAAGACTTCAGAACTGGACTGATCCACTTTCTTAGTTTCAGTGAGGAACCAGTGTAAAGACTTCAGAACTGGACTGATCCACTTTCTTAGTGTTGGTGAGGAACCAGTGTAAAGACCTCAGAACTGGACTAATCCACTTTCTTAGTGTTAGTGAGGAACCATTGTAAAGACTTCAGAACTGGACTGATCCACTTTCTTAGTGTTGGTGAGGAACCAGTGTAAAGACCTCAGAACTGGACTGATCCACTTTCTTAGTGTTAGTGAGGAACCAGTGTAAAGACTTCAGAACTGGACTGATCCACTTTCTTAGTGTCAGTGAGGAACCAGTGTAAAGACTTCAGAACTGGACTGATCCACTTTCTTAGTGTTGGTGAGGAACCAGTGTAAATACCTCAGAACTGGACGTATCCACTTTCTTAGTGTCAGTGAGGAACCAGTGTAAAGACCTCAGAACTGGACTGATCCACTTTCTTAGTGTCAGTGAGGAACCAGTGTAAAGACCCCAGAACTGGACTGATCCACTTTCTTAGTGTTAGTGAGGAACCAGTGTAAAGACCCCAGAACTGGACTGATCCACTTTCTTAGTTTTAGTGAGGACTCGAGCAGCAGCGTTCTGAATCAGCTGCAGCTTTCTAATAGATTTTTTAGTGAGAGCTGTAAAGACACCATTACAGTAGTCCAGTCTACTGAAGATAAAAGCATGGACAAGTTTTTCCAAATCCTGCTGTGACATTAGTCTTTTAGTCCTAGATATATTCTTAAGCTGATAGTAGGCTGATTTAGTGACTGTTTTAATGTGACTATTGAAACTCAGGTCAGAGTCCATGACTACACCTAGATTTCTGGCTTTATCTGTTGTTTTGAACATTGCAGACTGGAGCTAAGTGCTAACTTTTATACGTTCTTCCTTTACTTGGCTCCAAAAACAATTAGCTCAGTTTTATCTTTATTTAATTGGAGAAGGTTCTGAATACATCCAGTCATTGATTTGTTCAATGCACTTGCTCAGTGTTTGAATTGGAGCATAGTCTCCTGGTGAAATGGTTATGTAAATGTGTGTGTCATCTGCATAGCTATGGTAACTTATTTTGTTGTTCTTCATTATCTGAGCCAGTGGTAGCATGTAGATGTTAAAGAGAAGAGGCCCCAAGATGGAGCCTTGAGGTACCCCACATGTCATATTTGTCAGATGTGTATTTACCTATAGAAACAAAGTTTTTCCTGTCCTTTCAGTAGGATTAAAACCAATTTAGAACTGTTGCCGAAAGTCCCACCCAGTTTTCCAGTCGGTCTACTAATACAGTATGTTGTTGTCAACAGTGTCAAACGCAGCACTGAGATCTTATAATACTAACACTGAGATGCTGCCACTGTCTGTGTTTAAGTGGATAAAAAGAGCAGCCTCAGTGCTGTGGTTTGGTCGAAAGCCTGACTGGAACACATCAAAATAGAGAACTTTCAACCGTTTGCATGTAAACGGTCTGCAAAGTTACAAACCCTCAAAGTACACCCGGCCAACGCGTATTACTTGTGTCTATTACTCCCTACGTCAATTATTTTCACATACACAGCGAAAAGATTGTTCTGCTCTGGTTTGTGTTTCTGCCATCTCCGTTGCTCAGCCGATTATGTTTGGCTGCTGTTTAGCTCCTAGCCTCTGCCGTTCTGCCATTAGCAAAACAAGCTCACCGTCGTGCTATGCTATCCGTGGAATCCCCGCTCCGGAATACCCCAACTGAGCTCCTCTCTGCCACACTCCAAGGACTATCAACGAACCCTCCCTCAGTCCTGCCATCTCAACTCGGGTGTTTTCCATCACCGCTGCTGAGGTTCGAGGTCCGGTTTCTACCAGGCTAATGGTGCTAGCTGCTAGCTGGCTCGCTGTTTTTCCGACATGCCCCACCCCGGAACCTGCGGTCTTCAGACTCTGGCAACCCGCACCAACCTGTGCGATAGAGCCTTCAGTATGGCAGCCCCCACTCTCTGGAACGCTCCCTCTGTGGAGATCCACAACATCCCCACGCTTGACGCCTTCAAAAGGGCCCTCAAGTCCCATCTGTCTGCCAAGGACTTTGGCCCCAAATCTATTTGTTGTTTTCTCTGTCTAACTGTCCTGTCAGCCTGACTGCCTTTTGTTTCTGTTATGTTTGTTTATACTCCTGTTCTTCCTTGTAAAGCGACCTTGGGTCTTGTGAAAGGCGCTATCAAAATCTGAGTTATTATTATTATTATTATTATTGTAGCAAGTAAAACTCTAACACAGAAAAGACCTGTCTATGCTGCCCCAGAATGCCTCGTTGGACATTCTTCTTTTATTATTTTGTTCTTCCTGAGTATAGTGACGTAACGATACCCAGGTCCAAATGGACCAATCCGTGGAGCTCCTCACACACACTCACTCAGCCTTATCTTTTCTCAACCGCGGTATTCCACGGAGTTTCGCCGGCACACACACTTACTCAGCCTTATCTTTTCTCAGCCGCGGCTCCGCAGATCTCCACTCACAGTTCTCCACACACTCACGTGTGTGTGCTCAGGCCGAGTTCCGCAGTGTCTCGCTGTCTCGCAGACCCCACGCAGCAACCAGGAAACGAGACCAGTAATAAAGCTCACTGTCCGCTCCTCACAGCAGCGAGCCCCTTAACGTCCCGCCAACACAGCACCCAGACCCCACGCAACATTCTCATCTGTTTGTCATTACTGGTGTCATTTTCTGGTTACTAACAAACGCCATTGTAACATATACACATCAGAGCACAGTGGGCTCACAAGCAGTGGCGTTTTCTCCTGGAGGCCAAGGGAAGCCAGGCTTCCCCTGTTTTTTCGGATTGTAGTTATAATTTTAATAAATAAATAAAAACACTTTGTTTAGTTTCGGAAATTCTTTGTTGTGTGTTTCTCATTGAGTATTTTACAAAGAGTGAAACAGCGCCCCTCTAGATGTTATGGTGAAACAGTAGATTGCACTCTCTGTTGGGAGAGGAGGCCAGCCGAAATTGGATTCCCTTGGTGAAAAAAAATAGAGGGATTGACCAATCAGATGAGGCTCACGTCATGCCCCTGCCAACCTGTGATTAGTCAGGGCCATGCCAAGGGAAGCCAGAGAAGGCTGGCTTCCCTTGCCTCACAATCCAATCAAATCGCATCAACTTAGTGTTGCTGTGACGCGTCCTAAAATCCGGAAGTAAGCTGCGCTCGGTTTCCCTCGACAAAAAAGCAATGGGATTTCTCCATAGGATTTTGGAAAATAGTTCGAAATAAGGTCTGTGGAAAACGAACCTGTTAGATAAATGCACGTTTGGTTCAGTCGGATAATATCCACATCTACTGGATATGTCTACTCTACTCTACTTTTATAATATTTACATCTTAAATCTAATCGATAGAAGATAGATAGCGCCACTGCACCACTCTCACCGCCGTTAGAAAGTAGCAAGCAACTGAAGCAAGTGCAATTATGGAGGGTGGAGATTTGGAGTATTTAATCAAAAATAGTTGTACTAAACTTCCGCTACAGCAGCAACAACATATAAAATCTGATGACAGGCCAATGCCCAAACTGGAGCTGTGTACAATGAGGAAAAAAGGAGCGAATCGGACGTAAATCGTTAAAGGTCTCCTGATTTAGTTTGTGAATGAATGCTTATTAGAGTTTCGGCTGGAGAGTGCGTGCGGACCTGTCGGTTAGATAACAGGCATGTGTAAGTCCTGCATCTGTATGATACAAATGTGTGTAAAATGATACCGGGTGCTGTAATCACTCATCTGGTTACGTTATTACATTGACCAACACACCCCCGACCCAAAAGAAAGGACGTATTATTGGCTTCCCCTAATTTTTTCCCCACGCCACGCTACTGCTCACAGGAACTCCAACAAGCCGTTTGGACAGAGAGTGAATACACATACTATACAGAGATGCTATATGAGAAATCAATGTAATTTTGGAACATTGAACAATGTAAATCTATTCTAGTAGAGCTCAACAATGTAATTATGATCCTTAGAAATGGCCATGACATGGGATCTGAAAAAAAAAAAGAAGAGAGAGGATATTTTTCCTGTAACTTTCCCAATCTCTTTATACAGATGGGACACATATTTATGTAAAAAATACATGGAAAAGTGGATTTGGCATAATAGGTGACCTTTATCCAAGAAAGGGCTCAGCTGTTCAAAAACAACTGTTTCAATTCTGTAATTGTTCATTACTGAAGCGTCTAGATCAGGGGTGTCAAAAAGACTACAATATTCAATAAAATTGGTGTAATTGTTTAATATTTGCTTGCAATTATTTGCCCTAGACTTCTGCTTTCAGACGTAGTTATTTATGAAGTTATTACTTAAACCTATAATAATCCAATCCAGAGCCGATAATGTAATATAATAAATTATTTAATATCTATTATATATTTATATAGTCTTAAAGTTACAACCGACCCTTTCAGTGCAACCATAATGCTATTGTGGCCCGCGATAAAATTGAGTTTGACACCCCTGGTCTAGATTGTTCCTTTTTAAGAGTGGTTTAATGAATGCAGTTTTCAGAGCCTGCGGAAATACACCTGAGTGAAGAGACTTGGTTACTATATGTAGGAGATCTGAGGCCATGCAATGACATTTAAATAAAACAACCTGTTCAAGGCAGCAGGGGGAGGATTTCAAATGTTGTATAATATCCTCTAGGTCTTTATCATTAATCAGATGCAATTGTGTCATGGTGTTTGAATTTGACACGGGGAGAAAACATTTGCTGTTCCTTATACAGAGGCACTGACTGCTTGTCTGATTTTAAGAATTGTGTCAGTGAAGAAGGAGGCAAATTCATTGCACGCCCTGGTGGATAGAAGTTCAGAGGCTACTGACACTGTAATGGCCTTTATCCATAGAGATCTTTTCTTGCCACTTCCTTTACCTTAATGGGAACAATGGCATCTATGACATTATATTTAATTAAAATGATCTTCTAGCTCATTTACTGAGATGTTAGCAGGGGCAAGTGTGAAAGAAACGAGTAAACATTTCCCTAGTATTTTCAGTTAAATATCGCTTTGTGGTTACCCCTTTTTGAACATTTTTGTGAACAGAAATAGAGGTCTCAAAGAAAACACAGGAATGATCAGAGAGTGCAACATCAGTCACCACAACTTTAGAGATATTCAGACCCTTTGAGATAATTAAGTCCAGAGTGTGCCCCTTATTGTGCGTGGGCTCCGTCACATGCTGAGTCAGTCCATAGCCATCAAGAACACAAAACAGTTATTTAGCCCCTCTGTCCTGGGGGTTGTCAACATGGATGTTAAAATCACCAACAATGACTAGACGGTCAAAGTCAATACACACCATAGACAGCAGTTTAGTGGCCACATCAACTAGCTCTGGTTGGGGGATCCCAAGGCGCTCCCAGGCCAGCGAAGAGATATAATCCCTCCACCTGGTCCTAGGTCTTCCCCTCGGTCTCCTCCCAGCTGGACTTGCCTGGAACACCTCCCTAGGGAGGCGCCCAGGTGGCATCCTTACTAGGTGCCCGAACCACCTCAACTGGCTACTTTCGACGCAAGGAGCGCTTCAACTCTGAGTCCCTCCCAGATGACCGAACTTCTCACCTTATCCCTACGGGAGACGCCAGCCACCCTGCGGAGAAAACCCATCTCGGCCGCTTGTATTCGCGATCTCGTTCTTTCGGTCATGACCCATCCTTCATGACCATAGGTGAGGATAGGAATGAAAATGGCCCGGTAGACAGAGAGCTTTGCCTTCTGGCTCAGCTCTCTTTTCGTCACAACGGTGCGGTAAAGCGACTGCAGTACCGCTCCCGCTGCTCCGATTCTCCGGCTCATCTCCCGCTCCATTGTTCCCTCACTCGAGAACAAGACCCCAAAATACTTGAACACCTTCACTTGGGGTAAGGACTCATTCCCTACTTGGAGTGGACAGTCCATCGGTTTCCTGCTGAGAACCATGGCCTCAGATTTGGAGGTACTGATCCTCATCCCAGCCGCTTCACACTTGCTACAATTAATATTTAGTTTTTATTTGTTTTTTTTCCTTGCATCCTGGTTGTAAATGTTACATTACATGACATCACATGTGGCTTGTTAGACGCTTTTATCCAATCCCGACAGGAGCAATCTGGGCTGAAGTGTCTTGCCCAAAGACACAACGACATGCTGACTGCAGTGGGGATTGAACCAATGCTCCTCTGATCCGAAGATAAACGCAATGGAACCAAACTGTAACATGAGAGCCACTCATTACAGATTGGAAGTGTATATATCAGGGGTGTCCAAAAGTTTTTCACGAGGGCCACATACAAAAAAATATATACGAAGGGCAGGTGGTGATGTATATTGCCTCATAAGTTAAGTTATAAGTCGGCAAAATCAATAAAATGTATGTAAATTATGCTTAATCAGCGTACATCACAGCTCTCCTTAGGGTTTCAATTATTTTGTTGGTAGCTCATTCCTTATAACAGAAGTGTCAGATTGCTTATAAGAGGAAATAGGAAGGGTATATTCAAGTTTGTTATGCATATAAGTTATTGGGATTTTTCCTTATCGACTTAGATTTGTTAGAACATATTTTCAGCTTTAATTTACAAAATGTATTTGAAAAGTGGTTTTTATTAACACATGAATACAACTGTGTAATATCTGTTTACATCTATATTTAAGAAGTAAAAGACAAACACAAGTTTCAAGGGCCATACTGCATTATATATTTTTAATTTGCTGAGGGCCGATTCAAAATGGTCTGCGGGCCGCATTTGGCCCCGGGCCAGAGTTTGGACACCCCTGGTATAGATCGTTCCAATAGAGAAAAATGTGTGGCATTCACCAATGGCGTTTTTTCCCTTCTTAAGTATACAAACAAATGTTCTGGTTATGAATCGGTGGAGTGACGATAGTAGAGGTGTGGACTTGCACCTTTATTTCTACTTCCACCAAAGAAAAGCACTCCTTAAACAAGTTGATTGGTATTAGAGTTGAAGCAGATTTTTTAAAATCTAATAAAATAACTTGAATTTGAACGCTGAGTTCCAGACTGTTTCTCATCCAGACTCCTTAAGCTGTACCTGGCTCCGAGCTAGTTTTATATCACATTTTATCTTTCCTTTTTCAGTGAGGAGCACGGCGGCGTCTCAGAGAGCTCTCCGGGGAGAACAAACGATGTGGGCAGCTCCAGGACGGACTGACGCAGCAGAGTGTGCCACATCCCAGCACGTGATCTCAGCACTATTCCAAAGGTTTCCAGAGAAGGTCCAGATTACACTTTGTTTTATGCACACACTTACAATAAACAACAGTCTGTGTGTATGTATTTGTTCACTTTTACAATGTACACGTTTGTTTAATATGCCATCTTTGCTTTTGATACAGTGTTAGATATCATCAGGATCAAAATGATCGTTATGTGTCTGAAAAATAAATATGTTTACCTAATTTATACATTTGTACATTGTTTTACCATTAGTTTTGAGAGCCATTTGCTTGTTGGTAAACTGCACCCAAATTGACTCCTGACCAAGCGGCAAACTCTGGGGAACAGCCGGGACGCCAATACGGAAGTGCAACACACTGCAGTTCATACATGGGCCGCTAGGGACTGACCGCAGAAAGGAGTAATTTCCATAGACCCCCATGTTAAAATGCCCGACTTTACAGATGAAAAAAACATCTAACCATGGATGCAATAAATATTATTATCGATATAGTTAGATTCCACCTTCATGATTATGAATCTGTGAGTGAATTGTTTTCTAACACGACCCTTTTATTTATATTAGGTCTTAAAGTTTTTGCATAAATTAGGGCGTGGTCACTTTGATGGACATGTAAATGCCTCACTGTCAGCTAACAGCAACTTGTCCACTCTGCTAGGCTACAACCATAGAGGCTACAACGTTAGTTATAGTACTGTACTTGACCCTTTAGCTTTAGCCGTGTTCGTGGTGATTGTGCCTTTTAGGGAATATTGTTACAAATACCAGACAATTAAAATGTTGTGCTGTGCGCTTGAATGTACTAACAGAACTTCCAAGAAGTCTAAAATGATAATATTATACATGTTAATCCTGTTCGCAGGTGTGCTTGGTAGCTTAGCTTGTTACTTATTAGACAGCTAAGGACGTAACCCTTTATACATACATACATTTTAGTTTATGATTCAGCCTTAGGTAAGACTTTTGTATTCTATGGCAGGGGTCGGCAACAGGCGGACCGCGGTCCCAGGCGCCGACCTATACGGACCTGGACCTATAATCAGGGGATTTCAATTTTGACGGGGCAATTCTATTTTAACCGCCGCCGACAGGGGGCGAAAGAGACGAGTGAGCAATACAGGGAGAGAAACAAAGAAGAAGGGATGAGAGCGCGGCAGAGAGAAGCGGAGAGGAAAGTGAGTGAAGACAATAATTAGCGATACAGGGAGAGAAGCGGAGAAGAGTGTGAACAGGCGAGTTAGCGGCAGACAGGGAGAGACAAATAATTACACATTGCGCTCTCCAAGAGGAGGAAAGTGGACAGTGAGAACAGAGCTTTTAACCCTGAGTGGACTCATTCATGTTCATCCTGCCCACTGGGAGCAGAGAACCAGTGTGTCTCATTTGTTCAGAGACCGTGGCGCTCATTAAAAGTGCCAACTCGTCACTATGAGACAAAACACAAAGTGTTTGACCAAACATTCCCTCTCAAGTCAGAACTGAGTTCACAAAAAATAAGCAGTCTCAGAGCCCAATATGATCAGTCCACCAGGATCAAAATTAAAACTAAATATCGTTCCAGGGCAGGCTAACCGAGGCTAACCAATGAGCACCTGCATGTGTGTATGAGAATGGCCCTGACACCATTTCAGCCCAGATTTAAACTCCTGGTTGGACAAGCTCGAGCTCACTTCTCACACTGAATTAAAAAAAGTGATTGAGCGACTGCAATATAAGAGGGAAAGAAAGAGAAACTTTAAAACTGTTAAATTGTTATGATGTCTAAAGACTGATATTGTTCTATAATCGTCTGAAACTGTTAGGTCATGATGTGAAACAGTTAACAAAGAAAAAGGGAAACTCAAGCTGCTGCTACACTTTATTTTATTTATCTAAAATCAAGCACCTTTAAGATGCACATATTTTCAAAAGCTATTTTATTTATTTTCTCTATTTTATTTTTGAATGCAGCCCGAGAGGAACTTTACACATATCCACAGTATTTACTGAATACATATGTAGCACCTCATTTCAGACTCCAGCTTACAGCTTCCTGCCTACGACCTGCCTAAGACCAGTATCGAGGAATGTTAAGCCCTCCCACTATTTTCCAAGAGGGCGTTGCCAGATTTTCAATTTCAGGTTTTAACCAGGAGATGGCGCTTCATTCACAAATACAGAAAGACAAGTTTCATGGACTTTCAGTTGTGTTTTGAAGAGCATTTGAACACATCAATATTTTAGATCAACAAGTATATCTAATCTTGTAATTCAATAATATATAGTCTTTATATATTAAATAATCATAATTATAATGTAAATGTTTACATTACAGTTCTTTATTTGTTATGCTCATACTTTTACCTTTACAATCGTTTGCTTTAATATGCAGTATATTTTTTGTATATATTTTTGTGTTTGCTTCCTCCTGCTCCCTTTCGGACAAATACTGTATGATTTATTATTATTATTAATATGAAGATATTATTAAGATAAGATAAGATGTTACTTTATTGATTGAACATTTTAGTTTAGAATGTGCTGTCTGTCCCACGGTAATTCAGAAGTCTCACAGGTCACATTCCGACCATTATTTAAAACAATAGGTGCTTTCACACCGTCTACAGTTTGATTTTTATAGAGCAGGGGTGTCCAAACTTTTTTCACTGAGGGCCACATACAGAAAAATATGCGAAAGGTTGGGCCACTCACTAAAGTTAAGGTATATCGCCTCACCTCTAGTGTATTAACAGTAATACAAATCAATCAATCAAATGTAGGTAAATCATTCTTGATAATTTATTATACTTAAAGAAAAAACTTTATACATCACATCTTTCTATGTATGGGTATTCATTTATCTATTTTCAAATAAAATCAATCAAATGTAGGTAAATTATTCTTGATAATTTATTATACTTAAAGAAAAAACTTTATACATCACATCTTTCTATGTATGGGTTTTAATTTTTTTTACAAAAAGAGTTGGCAGCTCATTCTCAAAACTGCAGCCTCAGATTTCTTCTTTGTCAGGATGGGGACCCCCTTCACAGCCCTGTATAAAGAGGGGAAAATAACAGGACAAGGGAAAGTCGAGGCTTTATTTAACCTAGTTATGCAAATAATTTATTGCGGTTGTTAACACATCAGCTAACGTTTTTTAGAAAAATGTTATCAACTTTAATTGACTGAATTTATTAAGTAATTGGGCTTTTGAACACATGAATACTGTGTAATATATTTTAACTCACCTACAATGGGAACAGCGTTGCACTTAATGGGAGCAGTGATGCTGCGCTCTGGACTGAAGGATGGCTGGCAGGTCAGGAGTAAGTTTGGTGGTTGAGATGCGAAGGACATCACAGAGATGGCTGTCGGTCATTTTGGTTCTCAATCTGCTTTTGTTCAGAGTTAACAGAGAAAATGTTTGCTCGCATATGTATGTTGTGCCAAACAGACTCGTCATTCTTTTTGCGTGGCGTCGCATCAGAGGAAACTTGGCCTTTTCCAAGCTCTGGTAGAAGTCGGGTAGGGAGAGGAGCTGATGTTGATTCTTCAGAGAATCATCACACTGCATTTCGATGAGTTCTAATTGCGGACTCTCTTCCACTTCTTCTGCATCCATCAGGAAGGGAGTTGAGAACAGCTTGATTTCTTTCTCAATGACAGAAAAATCTTGGAAGCGCTGATTGAATTCTGTCATAAGAGTTGTGATCACAGACACATATTTCCCCTTTTTAGCAGAGAGGTCGGCCTTTGGATGAGCACATTTGATTTCGGACAGCGTAGGGAAGTGCACAAGGTTGAAGTTGCGTAGTTGTGTCTCAAAAAGACGAAGCTTCGCACAGAATGCTTTCATGTGTGCATAAAGTTGTGGTACAAGCTGGTCTTTGCCTTGTAGGCTCTTGTTCAGTGAGTTAAGATGACCAGTAAGATCAACTAGAAAGGCCAGGTCTGCCAACCATAGAGGATCACTCAGTTCATGAAGAGGTCGGTCCTTCTCTTTCAAAAACTGGTCAATTTCTGATCTCAGGGAATAAAACCGCTTCAGCACGGAGCCGCGACTAAGCCAGCGCACATCACAATGATAGAGTACGTCCCCGTATTCAGCATCGACATCAGATAGGAAAGCTTGAAATTCTCTGTGGTAGAGCCCTCGTGCTCGAATTATGTTGACAGTTTTCACAACTGTGGTCATCACATCGCCAAGCTGGACTGTCTTGGCACAGAGAGCTTCTTGGTGGATGATACAGTGCAATTTTACAGCCTCGCCTCCACTCTCTCGCACCTTGGCGCACACCATAGATGCCATTCCTTTGCGCTCGCCTGTCATAGCGGGAGCCCCGTCCGTTGCAACTCCACACAGCTTGTCCCATTTAAGTTGCATCTTGTTAATTGCACCTGACACGGCTTCAAAAATGTCCTTACCCGTTGTTGTGAGTAGTAAGATTCATCCCGCTTTCGTCTCATTAGTATGCATAGAAGGTGACAGGTGCTGTGACAGGTCACACCTCTACCTACTTATGCTAATGAGCTAAGTCCCGCCTCCCCTTTGTTCGAGGTGTGAGATCTCAAGTAGATGTGATATCCTAAGTAGGTGTGAGATCCGTCGATAGGAGGGGGTTGATGTCTATTCACAGGTGTGAAAAGCCCCCACTGTTGCGCCTTATGGTGTATCATAAAAAATGTTTCAATCACATTAGTATGCATAAAAAGTGACAGGTGGGCCCGCCCCCCATGTGTGTGTGTGTGTGTGTGTGTGTGTGTGTGTGTGTGTTTGTGTGTGTGAGGGTGTGGGGACCTTCACTGATGTCCTCCCAAGGATGTGTGTGTGTGTGTGTGTGTGTGTGTGTGTGTGTGTGTGTGTGTGTGTGTGTGTGTGTGTGTGTGTGTGTGTGTGTGTGTGTGTGTGTGTGTGTGTGTGTGTGTGTGTGTGTGTGTGTGTGTGTGTGTGTGTGTGTGTGTGTGTGTGTGTGTGTGTGTGTGTGTGTGTGTGTGTGTGTGTGTGTGGGGAGACCTTCACTCCAGAGCTATAGGTGCCTGTCTTAACACCCCATGGCCCTGCAGTCGGCCAGAGGCTGTAAAAAGTCCTGGAAAGCAGGCAGGCACCACAGAGATGACTGTGTGTGTATTAGAGAGCCTGAGGAGACACATTTTTACCGCCCATGCTTGACTGTTTATCTGTGCACTTTTCAACTGTATACAATACAACACAAAAATGCCCAGTGTTGCTAAGAAATAAGTTCAGAAAGCTCTGAAAGCTCTAACAAAAGTAACTCTCCAGGTATTTCAGACAGAGTATGCGGATTCGGTCTGATCAGAACAAAGAAAACACATTTTGCCTTCCTAATATCACACTTTCCTCTTTTCTATGGCATGTGTCTGTAGAGTTGGGGGAGACTTCCTCACCCCTTCCTTCCATCTCTCTCTCTCTCTCTGTTTCTGCTGATGTGTAAAATATACAAAATAACGTTTTATATACTTACTCTCTTGTTAAAAGGCGATGAAGTTTGCAGCGTATGCCAGCCATCAGTGTTCTAGTTTTAAGGCTTTGCATACCTCAAAGTGTGTCTAAAAGTATCTTGGCAAGAGAAAAAAAAAAAAAAAGCCAAAATTCGCCTAGTCCATTTAAAAGAAACCGAATTGCTGCTAAGAAATAAGTTCAGAAAGCTATGACTCCAGTGGAACACTGGTAGAGTCAAAAGTAACTCTCAATGTATTCAGACAGAGTATGCAGATTGGGGCTGATCAGAACAAAGAAAGCACCTTCCTCGTCAAAAGTTAGTCACACAACCCCTTACTGTCACCCTTACCTCGTCCTATGGCTGTCAGGCCTTTTGGTGTGTGCGTGTGTGTGTGTGTGTGTGTGTGTGTGTGTGTGTGTGTGTGTGTGTGTGTGTGTGTGTGTGTGTGTGTGTGTGTGTGTGTGTGTGTGTGTGTGTGTGTGTGTGTGTGTGTGTGTGTGTGTGTGTGTGTGTGTGTGTGTGTGTGTGTGTGTGTGTGTGTGTGTGTGAGAGCCTGGCCCTGCCCCCTCCTCCCCCCTTCCTGCCATCTTATCACTAGACAGAGGGGGGATGGGTTCTCTCTAAAACAAAGTGTCTGTAAAGGTGCCTGCCATCTCTCTCTCTGTTTCTGCTGATACTTACTCTCTTGTTAAAAGGTGATGAAGTTTGCAGCGTAAGCCAGCCATCAGTGTTCTAGTTTTAAGGTTTTGCATACCTCAAAGTGTGTCGAAAAGTATCTTGGCAAGAGAAAAAAAGCCAAAATCCACCTAGGTCATTAAAAAGAAACCGAATTCCACGTTTTACAAATGAACAGACACAAATGCAGACTTGACTACTTGGCAGTTGATTAAAGCAGATGTGTCCTTTTTCATCTCTCAAAGGTTTGGGTCCTGTTCAACACTGGGTACAGAAATATATTCAATATACAGTCATTTGTACGTAAAGATTTCTTAAGTTGTAAGCACTTAGAAATATACATTGATTGCATTTAAAGTGGCTGTAGACAACTTATCATAATGAAGTAATTGATTACACAAATTTGTAATGGATGTAAAATAAAGACGACATTAGCATTTAAATTGGCTCCCTATAAGACTTGCTTTCTCTATGAAATTATGTCTGGTTCTGAGTAGTGGTCTCCCTTTCACAATAAAAAGCCCAAACACAATACTTTCTGAATCACTGCAGGAAGTAATGTGCTAAAATGCAAATACAAATAGCTTACAGTAGCTCCCAATTAGTTGAACAATCGGAAAACCGCAAGGACTGTGGAAACACCTACTAGTCTGGTTTTTGAATAAACACATCAGTATTTTAAAAAGTCGATGGGAGGCTGATACTATTTGACTTTTTAAAATACTGATGTGTTTATTCAAAAACCAGACTAGCACACAAGCCTGTTTTTTGTGTTTTCGGTGTTTCTGTGTGTCGGTGTTTCAGTGTTTTTGTGTTTTTCGTGTTTTTGTGTTTCTGTGTTTCTGTGTTTTCTGTGTTTTCTGTGGTTCTGTGGTTCTGTGTTTCTGTGTTTTCTGTGTTTTCTGTGGTTCTGTGGTTCTGTGATTCTGTGTTTTCTGTGTGTCGGTGTTTCTGTGTTTTTGTGTTTCTGTGTTTTCTTTGTGTCTGTGTTTTTGTGTTTCTGTGTTTCTGTGTTTTTGTGTTACTGTGTTTGTGTGGTTCTGTGGTTCTGTGTCTCGTGTGTCGGTGTTTCAGTGTTTTTGTGTTTTTGTGTTTCTGTGGTTCTGTGTCTCGGTGTGTCGGTGTTTCAGTGTTTTTGTGTTTTTGTGTTTCTGTGTTTCTGTGTTTCTCTGTGTTTTTGTGTTTCTATGTTTCTTTGTTTCTGTGGTTCTGTGTCTCGGTGTGTCGGTGTTTCAGTGTTTTTGTGTTTTTGTGTTTTTGTGTTTCTGTGTTTCTGTGTTTTCTGTGTTTCCATGTTTCTGTGTTTCTGTGTTTCTGTGTCTCTGTGTTTCTGTGTTTCTGTGTTTCTGTAATTCTTTGTCTCTGTGTTTCGGTGTTTCTGTGTGTCGGTGTTTCAGTGTTTCTGTGTTTTTTCAGTGTTTCAGTGGTTTCAGTGTTTTCTGTGTTTCCATGTTTCTGTGTTTCTGTGGAGGTATAATACGCACGTTTCAATACACATGTATCATACATCTTCACTGTTACCCTCCCCTTGTTATAATGAAGACAACAGTGCATGTGAAGGACTGTAATACACATGTATCAGACACGCTCCCCTTGCTATAATGAAGACAACAGTTTTTAAAATGTAAAAAACACTTTTTTTTATTTAAAAAAAAAAAATGTCCTATTTACATTTAAACATTTTCACACACAAAATAAATAGTTATACTGATTGTAACATCCCCAGGACCGTCTCCAGCTTAGAATTCCCCAGATTACTGGAAATATCATGATGGAGTTTTTTCACTTCAGTCAAAATATTCATTTGTATGCTGTTTTTGACACAAAGATGCATTACATCTACAAACAGAGCATACAATGAGAGCACATGATACACTTTTGATGTTTGTTTCATTTCTTCGGTAATGTTACAGAATGTTTCGGAAAATGATGATTCCAGGACCACTTTAAATGTTTTGTTTACAATCGTTTCCCAATGACCAGGAATAGTACTGCCAGAACGAACGATATCCAAAATGTCTTCTAGTTTACAAACTTCAGCCATTCTGTTTACACGGGGATCACTATTCACTCTGTTTTCAATCGTCCTCATCACCACACTTATTAAAAGGGTATTGACTACATTCTGATCAATATATACAGAGCGTTTTGCATAGTAGTTCCCCATTTTTATTTTACTTTAAAGAAAAAGTCAATGTATCGAAAAAGAAAAAATCCCTGGCTTCAACCAACCGCAGGTTATTAGTCTTCTTCTTCTCCATCCAACTCGGCATGGATCTTTTCAAGTCTCTCCTTGAGGCGTCTACAATTTTTGAGATTGTGCAGAAAAGCCTCCGAAGCGCCTTGGATCCTCCAATCATCCGTGAACATTTCTTTATCAATAAGAGTCTGGTCGATCTCAGTAATGAAGTCGGTGAGCCAGAGTCTTTTCATTAACGTGTTGTAATTGTTTCTGAAGAAAAAATCGGGCATGTCATTCACACAATCGTGTTGCCTCTGGCCGGGGTGAATGACTCGGCATCCGTTGCATATTTCTTCTCTGTACCGATGTATCACCCCCTCCACAATATCAACCAACACTGATTTCACTGTGTCCATAAACAGAGACGTCTTGGCCCAAGGAGCCAAATAAGCAGCAGTAGTACTGCAAGATTCGGGTGTCCAGAATGGTGGTGATGATGGTAGTCCAGGAGTTTGTTCCTGGCTGCAACTCACGGGGGGAGACTTGGTTTTTCTCAGATCCATAGCTAGTTTTCAAACTGTCGTCTTAGTGGGGTCCTTAGTTTTAGATGCTTTGCTGAGTGGAGGGAGGGACATATTGCGTTGAGTGGGGGGGAGTCATCTGTAGAATTGAGAGTTTTTTCACCAGTATAATGTCCCTCGCTGTTTGAGTCTTTTTTTTTTTAAAGTTATTTTTCAACTATCATTTTCAACCAAGCAGCAAGAGGTCAAATTTAAGAATAAGTAATAGTTTGTCACCATTTTACGGGAAATAGTCAGAGCGCAATGTCACATCTTAAAGACAGCTTGAACTGGATAAATGGTTAGTCTTCAAACATACCGTACGTTCTGCATGTTAGTTTATCTGGCCAATTGGTTTAGACCCTACTGCCCTAGACGCATGCTCTCAATAGGGAAGTCACGCTTTGGGAAGAGGTGTTTCATTTCACAGATCCACCTTGATTCTTGTTGTGCTGGCTGAAGGAAGAGGGACGGGGGAGGAAAATTCAGAGGATTAAAAAGCAGAAAAATAACTTGTTTTGTAAAACGGGCAGCACGTCAGTTTCAAGGAAAAGATGACACCGTGTTTATGCATGACATGCAAAATATCTTGAAGCCCTACAACCACAAAAAAAAGATTGTGTTAAAAATATGGCAAAAAAGTCGTAATATTGTATAATGTATTGTTTCATCGAAACAGTGTTAAAATCACAAACTTGCCTTTTAGAGTCGCAGTCTTTTACAAAAATTCTGTTTTGTTAAGAGCTACCAAAACATAGTAAACATCAAAATTATTCCCAAAAACAAACTGGGAATGGGGACATCGATAACATATTTTAATGTTTAATTTTCTTCAGGGCTACCGTAGTGCACATTGATGAACACTTTAAAACAAAAATAATGCCTACAAGTGTAAATGAGCCGTATTTTAGCTCTGAGCTAATTTCCATCTGTAGCCCCGTCACATACAGCATATAAGAACATGACATTTATATATATATAGCAAAAATAAAATACATGATATGCAGAAAGAGCATGAGCAGCATACAAGCATTTACAACATGGCAGTACAATGTAGCAGCTATGATATATAAAGTGCAAGATAAGATAAAAGCGCTACATAAAGTGCAAGAGGAGATACCCCTGTGTTAAAGTGCATTTATTTAGCGGTGATTACACGTCTGTTTGTTGCTCAACCATTCTTTAAGTTGACCTTTAAAACTATTGAGAGTGGGACAATCCCGTATCTCAGTTGGGGGGCTATTCCACAATGAGCTGCCTTTAATGGAGAGGACATTTTGTCCAAAGGTGGTCCGTCTGTGGTGGACTTCACAGTCTCCTCTGGTTTCTGACCTAGTGCTGCGTCCAGTGTGTTTTCTGTGGATGAATTCCCCCAAGGGGAGGGGGGCCAGCCCATGTAAATATTTTTTTTTTTAAAACACATACTTTTAAAAGACATAAAAATGTCAAAAACTCAAGAAATTGTGATTTTCAAGGATGATACAGTGGTGGTATGACTGTGGCTTTCTGTCAAACACCTGTATAGCTCTCTTGAACAGCTGTTCTATGGGTTTCAGGTGTGTGGCACAAGCAAACGACCAGTTTGTAAAACAGTATTCAATGTGGGATAGAATCATACAGTGGAGGTATGACTTTGCAGCATTAACAGTTAAGAAAAAGGTCTAATTTGTTTGAAATGTTGCAAGTTGAATTTAATGGTATTGGATACTTTCTGGATATGTTTCTTCAAAAGTCAAGTGCGAGTCCAATATGACACTCCCTGTTCAAGATACTTGCACTGGGAGACTAGTTCTATTTCTGCTCCATTTAAAAATACATTTGATCCTTCGATTTTGATTGATCGTTTACTGAACATCGTCGTTTGCATCAACATGCATACTGTTTTTGTTGTACTCATGCTGTCAATACGTAGATTGTGTTATCTAGCTTTAGATAGAATGTTTTTTCTTCCTCTTTGCATAATTTGCATCCACAATCCTTTGCCAGTAGGTGTTTCCACAGTCCTTGCGGTTTTCCGATTGTTCAACTAATTGGGAGCTACTGTAAGCTATTTGTATTTGCATTTTAGCACATTACTTCCTGCAGTGATTCAGAAAGTATTGTGTTTGGGCTTTTTATTGTGAAAGGGAGACCACTACTCAGAACCAGACATAATTTCATAGAGAAAGCGAGTCTTATAGGGAGCCAATTTAAATGCTAATGTCGTCTTTATTTTACATCCATTACAAATTTGTGCAATCAATTACTTCATTATGATAAGTTGTCTACAGCCACTTTAAATGCAATCAATGTATATTTCTAAGTGCTTACAACTTAAGAAATCTTTACGTACAAATGACTGTATATTGAAAACATTTCTGTACCCAGTGTTGAACAGGACCCAAACCTTTGAGAGATGAAAAAGGACACATCTGCTTTAATCAACTGCCAAGTAGTCAAGTCTGCATTTGTGTCTGTTCATTTGTAAAACGTGGAATTCGGTTTCTTTTTAATGACCTAGGTGGATTTTGGCTTTTTTTCTCTTGCCAAGATACTTTTCGACACACTTTGAGGTATGCAAAACCTTAAAACTAGAACACTGATGGCTGGCTTACGCTGCAAACTTCATCACCTTTTAACAAGAGAGTAAGTATCAGCAGAAACAGAGAGAGAGAGATGGCAGGCACCTTTACAGACACTTTGTTTTAGAGAGAACCCATCCCCCCTCTGTCTTGTGATAAGATGGCAGGAAGGGGGGAGGAGGGGGCAGGGCCAGGCTCACACACACACACACACACACACACACACACACACACACACACACACACACACACACACACACACACACACACACACACACACACACACACACACACACGCACACACCAAAAGGCCTGACAGCCATAGGACGAGGTAAGGGTGACAGTAAGGGAGTGTGTGACTAACTTTTGACGAGGAAGGTGCTTTCTTTGTTCTGATCAGCCCCAATCTGCATACTCTGTCTGAATACATTGAGAGTTACTTTTGACTCTACCAGTGTTCCACTGGAGTCATAGCTTTCTGAACTTATTTCTTAGCAGCAATTCGGTTTCTTTTAATTGGCCTAGGCGAATTTTGGCTTTTTTTTTTTTTTTCTCTTGCCAAGATACTTTTAGACACACTTTGAGGTATGCAAAGCCTTAAAACTAGAACACTGATGGCTGGCATACGCTACAAACTTCATCGCCTTTTAACAAGAGAGTAAGTATATAAAACGTTATTTTGTATATTTTACACATCAGCAGAAACAGAGAGAGAGAGAGAGATGGAAGGAAGGGGTGAGGAAGTCTCCCCCAACTCTACAGACACAGGCCATAGAAAAGAGGAAAGTGTGACATTAGGAAGGCAAAAGGTGTTTTCTTTGTTCTGATCAGACCGAATCCGCATACTCTGTCTGAAATACCTGGAGAGTTACTTTTGTTAGAGCTTTCAGAGCTTTCTGAACTTATTTCTTAGCAACACTGGGCATTTTTGTGTTGTATTGTATACAGTTGAAAAGTGCACAGATAAACAGTCAAGCATGGGCGGTAAAAATGTGTCTCCTCAGGCTCTCTAATACACACAGTCATCTCTGTGGTGCCTGCCTGCTTTCCAGGACTTTTTACAGCCTCTGGCCGACTGCAGGGCCATGGGGTGTTAAGACAGGCACCTATAGCTCTGGAGTGAAGGTCTCCCCACACACACACACACACACACACACACACACACACACACACACACACACACACACACACACACACACACACACACACACACACACACACACACACACACACACACACACACACACACACACACACACACACACACATCCTTGGGAGGACATCAGTGAAGGTCCCCACACCCTCACACACACACACACACACACACACACACACATGGGGGGCGGGCCCACCTGTCACTTTTTATGCATACTAATGTGATTGAAACATTTTTTTATGATACACCATAAGGCGCAACAGTGGGGGCTTTTCACACCTGTGAATACACATCAACCCCCTCCTATCGACGGATCTCACACCTACTTAGGATATCACACCTACTTGAGATCTCACACCTCGAACAAAGGGGAGGCGGGACTTAGCTCATTAGCATAAGTAGGTAGAGGTGTGACCTGTCACAGTACCTGTCACCTTCTATGCATACTAATGAGACGAAAGCGGGATGAATCTTACTACTGTTGTGCCCTTTAGACTCCGAAGATCAAGCAGCTCCTCTGTAATGCAAAAGTTATCGTCAACTCCCCGCAAAAAAATTAACAGTTGTGCGGTGTCTGTGGCATCTGTGCTTTCATCACATGCAATCGAGTAAAAATCAAAAGCACAAGCTTTATGTGACACTTGATTTTGTATGTTAGCTGACAAGTCTTCGATTCGCCGCACAATTGTGTTTCTGGACATGCTCACGTTGTTGAATTCCTGCATCTTTTCCGGGCACATTATTCCAGCGACTTTAATGAGGCACTGTTTAACGAAGTCACCGTCTGAGAAAGCTTTCCCGTGGCGCGCTATGAGTTGAGCTACCTCATAGCTAGCTATTGTAGCATTTCCTTGTGTTTTGTTAGCACGGTAAAAGTACTGTTGTTGAGCCTGCAGGTTAGCTACCATTTGCTTGACTTTCTCCTCTCGCTCAGCAGCAGTGTAGGACGTGAAGGTCGGATGCTTGGTTTCGTAGTGTCGTCGTACATTGTACTCTTTCATCACTGCAACCGTTTCATTGCAAATCAAACAGACACATTTCCCCCTGACTTCTTTGAAGAAATATTCATTTTCCCACTGTGTTTGAAATGTTCTGCTTTCACTTGCTATCTTGCGTTTCTTTGGTTCTGCCATTTTGTCGTCGCGGATTTTTTTTATTTGAATTTTGTTTTTGTGGAGAAGCTGCATTAGGACTGCAGCTAGTGAGTAGCTCCACCTACTGGTCAAACTAAGAACTACAATACAGTCAAGTGCAAGTTTCATGTGTGGGCCACATTCTATTCTATTTTTATAATTTGCTGCGGGCCAATAAAAAATGGATCCCGGGCCGCAGTTGGCCCGCGGGCCGTACTTTGGACACCCCTGGTATAGAGGGAGTTCTGTGGCTGAATGGCCAGCGATTAGGTGTGGCGCATTTATCATAGGTGATCAGAGCTAACTGCCTGCCGTCAGATTTCATTTAAAAAACAGATCTGATTTTAAGACTATTTCTGCGCTCATAAAGAATGATAAGAATAAGAATAATGCGTATTGAACTGGTTTAATTAATTAGTGAGTTTATTTAACACTAGAACCGCCAATCGGGTTAATTTGTGTGTGCAATGTAACTTTTTTTCAATAAAATATTAAAGTCTCCCAGTCCGTGACTTTTCCTGAAAGTGTGTTATGTAGCACCCTATGTTGTTAAAAATTGCATTCTAATAGCGGGATTTGACGGTTTTTGGTAGGCCTATACAAAAACCTCTGGCGGTTCTAGTGTTAGGGTAATTAGGTACAGTGGAAGCCCTTTTTTGTCTGTAACGAATTTAGCAGTTGAACATAAAAGTCAACTAACTGAGGCTCACTTGCAATGACAGTGTTGTGTCTAAAGGCCCTGACACACCAAACAATCACCAGAGGACTCGCCGAAGCCGACGCCGACTGTTGCGTCGCCGTGTTCTCCTGTGTCTTGGCCATGTGTCGCACGGGAACACACCGCAAACACTTCAGTGCGTGAGTGGCAATAACTCTCTTTACCAGCAGGCGGCGGTAGTGTGTATTCATCATTCAAAAGAGGCAACAACCGGAAGACAGAGAAGTGTAAAATAAGCAGCAAGAGCAAAGCATAAAGTGGGATAAAATAACACCTTGTTTATGGTTTGTTTTAGTAGAATATAAAATACATGAATGATGAAATGAGCACATAAGTGCAGACATACTATAATTATATTGAGGTACTTGAGACTAATCATGCAACTTTATAGTTCTGCTCCACAACAGTTCGAGAATGAAGAAACCATCACGTATGAAAGGCTACATGTGAATAGAGGGGCAGAAACCCGGCTTGCGCATTTCAATCTTGAACAATGAATAGCGGTTCACAGTATCTCATTTAGTTAGACACTGTACTTAAGGACAATGTTGAGGTACTTGAGACTAATCCTGCAACTTTATATTGCTGCTCCACTCCCATTCAGTGTACTTTATACCGCGCTACATTTATCTGATAACTTCAGTTAACTTTGAAGATTCAGAACACTACAAAATATAATCAAGACATATTTTATCATGTATTATTATAGGTTAAGATGTTATTGATCCCATTGTGAATTTCATATAATGTCATTTAAATCAGCTCCTCCACTTCAGCTCTCTGAAGCAGAAATAAATCATTCTATGTTGTGTTATGTAATGGCTGTAGTTTGAAGGTACGAAATAAAGTTTTGCATTGCCTATCCTGCAGAAACACCCATCTGAATAATGGCCACTTCTTGCTAAATTGAATGTATGGAGGTATGAATGTATGAAGGTACGAAATAAAGTTTTGCATTTTGCAGTATCGGTAAAAAGTGGTTTATTATCCAAATAAACAATAATAATACAAAAAGTAAACATTCAATATGATAAACATTTTTATTGCCACAACTGTCTGCAAAAAAAAAATTAGCCACATCTTTAAAAATGAGTGAACTTTATGTACAAAAAAACAGGGCAAGTGAAATGACTTGAGGTTTCGTTTTCCTCTAAAGCTATTTTGAACCTGATTCAGGAAGCGCCGCATCTCATGTGGTGGCAACAGCCACAGTCTGTGCTCAAACTCTTTGGATTGGGCCGCGATATCATCATCAAGTCCACTCTGGGCCAACTGTGTCTTATTTTGATCTCCTCCAGCAATGTTTTTGACGCCTCAACGGCGGACTCCTCCTGCGAATCCTGCATCATCCTGCGCTTCGCCGGAGGCCTTTGAGTGCTGAGTGTGCTTGGCCCCTCTTCGAGCGGTGCCGGTGTGGTGCAGATTGTGGATTCTGCCAGGGGAGTGCAGGGCTCAGCATAAAAGTGGAAGGACTCCTCAGTGGTGCTGGTCGAGGTTTCACTGCTGGTGCCACCGGGGGTTGATTCTGCAGCCACCGGACGTTCCTTACATTTTTTTAAAATAAATTCACAGTTAGTTGGATTTAATACCATGGCTTCTTAAAACTGTTTACTAAGCATTCATAACAAAACAATACCCTGAAATGTGTGTGCCATTAGTTCGGGGTGTGGTCAAGTGTGAGAGGTACAATGTAGACACATTGTGATGGCTCTAGTCAGATGCTAAAGGCATACTTCTAGAAGATTCAGAACACTACAAAATAGAATCAAGACATATTTTATCATGTATTATTATAGGTTAAGATAAAAGCGTTATTGATCCCATGGTGAATTTCATAAGCTACCCAGCAGTATATCATGTAATTTAAATTAGCTCCTCCTTTACCAGCTGCAACATTAAGGTGATGAGCACATCAATAATTATAATACAATAGTATATATATATTATTCTGTTATTGTAATATTTAACACTGTAACCACCAAATGAATACAAATAATGTTTTTGTAAATGAAAGAAGCAAGAAACACTTATTTGTACTCAACAAATAAAATAGTTACCGTGATGGTGAGTTTCGAAGTACTCTCCTTCCTTCTTGTGTAGGGCTCTAAAAACTGCAGCCTGGTCAGGATCCACTGCTGTCTGCCAGTCCTTTGTGCTCCACAACTACCTGAAGGGGCAAGTTTCCTGTACCGGGTGTACTGGGTTCGCCGAGAATCCCACTTGTTCCTCAGCTCTTTCTCTGAAGCATACAAATAAACGATGTAAGCATTGTGGCTAGTTAGCATGTCCAATTCATATCTATATGCAGTGCCAAACTGCACAGCTAGCAACAGCTAGCAACAAGATAACAAAAAAACACAAGGGTGAAATAACAAATTACATTTCACGTTAACGTCACTGTACGCTGGCAAACAATAAAAAGCCAACAGTATCTGCTAAAGAGCTCAATTGATGAAAAAAATAATCTTACCCGAGAAACCAAGTTGCGTTTCAATCTCTCGCCAGAGTCCGGTTTTCACTACACGGTTCGAGTACCTTTTCTCTGTGATGTCGTACAGAGCTGGCCTCTCCTGGATCAAGGTGATGAGCAGGTCTTCTGGCCATGTGTCGCACGGGAACACACCACAAAGACATTAGTGTGTGAGTGGCAATAACTCCCCTTACCAGCAGGCGGCGGTAGTGTGTATTCATCATTCAAAAGAGGCAACAACCGGAAGACAGAGAAGAAGAACAGACTGCATGATATAAACAAACAACAAATAGCGTGTGTGTTCCATTTTCCCTCTCGTCCATCGAAAACATGTTTCGTGCGGCACTGGAGCTATCAGCCATAAGAGGGGTTAGCGATAAGAAACAATAACGATGTGCCTACATAACTGTCAGTTGCAGCCCTAGCATTAGTATTGGTTATACTAACAGCTACAACATTAAAATACTTCTAGGCAGATTGAGGAGGATAATTGGAGAATGAACAGAGGGGCAGAAACATCCATCTGAATAATAATAACTGTATTTGTATCGCACCTTTCATACAGGGGATTGCAGTTCAAAGTGCTTTACATCAGTAAGAAATAAGATATAACATCTGTGTAAAATAAGCAGCAAGAGCAAAGCATAAAGTGGGATAAAATAATGCAGATATTATATATATATATATATATATATATAATATATATATATATTGTATTATATATATAGGCCTACCTTGTTTATGGTTTGTTTTAGTAGAATATAAAATACATGAATGATGAAATTAGCACATAAGTGCAGACATACTATAATTATATTGAGGTACTTGAGACTAATCCTGCAACTTTATAGTTCTGACAAACAATAAAAAGCCAACAGTATCTGCTAAAGAGCTCAATTGATGAAAAAGATAATCTTACCCTAGAAACCAAGTTGCGTTTCATTCTCTCGCCAGAGTCCGGTTTTCACTACACGGTTCGAGTACCTTTTCTCTCATGGATCAAGGTGATGAGCAGGTCTTCGTTTCCGTCATTCCAGATCGCCATGATCAGATGAAAATGAAACTTAGACATTTTGATGGTCCGGACCTTTGCATGGGGAGATGTTCTCTAACTGGACCTCGTTCAATTTTAGTTGAATGCCCCTGCTATAGTGTAACACACACACAGACTGCGGGGGGTGCTTCATTTTGCGGAGGGAGCCTCATCTGAAGCGCAAATGCGGCGCAAGTGTTACAGCCCGTCCACACAGCAGCGTTAAAAAAATCTTCCAACGCTTCTGCCCATTCACTTTGAATGGGGTTACTTCACTTTGCCTCACTTTTCGCCAAACTGCATTGTGGGAAGCAAAGCGGAGATTTCCAGGCATCTCAGGCTTCAAAAGTTGAGCAATGTTCAACTTTTGAAGCTGAGGTGGAAGCATCAGTCAATCAAATCCCGTTTATGCAAATATGACAGTACAAGGGCTAGCCAATCAAACCGCATGTAAGCTGGGAGTGACATACCGCAGTTAATTTTCTATATTCCTAACAAAATGGAGGAGAAATTAGTTATTGCGGTAGCAAATCACCCGGTTCATTATGACCAGTCCCTATTTACTTACCGGGATACAAACCGAAGGAACCAGGCATGGAGGGAGGTGGCAGAGACAGTGGGTTAAACTGGTAGGTTTTCGCCTGTTTGGGGATTTTATATTCAGTTTACTGCTATTGCTTTCTATGTCGGGGGCGGGAGATTCATGTGATTGGTTGTTGGTCGCGTTGCTCGCAAAAAATCCCCAAGCTCCGAAAGTTATCGCGGTTGACTCAGCCATGTTTATGCACTGCATGTGGATGCGCAAGTCGTGCAAATGTTACGTAAATATAAACCTGCGGCAGAAATCCCTCTTGTCTGTCAAAGGGAGAATCTAGTAATTCTGTATGTTAGTAGGCTAACTGTAGTGTGTGATTACTGATTTTATAAAAGTAACGAAGTAACGCGTGTCGGGCAATTTTAGTAACTGTAGTGTGATTACTGAATTATAAAAGCGTGTTAGATTGCTCCATTACCGACAAAAGTAATATTATTACAGTCACGCGTTACTTTGTTTATCCAAGCGTTACACCCAACTCTGTGTGTATACTACTTCCACATAGTTCACCCACAATGAAAAAATAGGTCATGGGTAGTTTGTTGCTTTAACTAATATATAGACTGGCCCAGAATACAGCTAGCTACTTCAAATATACTAGATGGAACGCTTAAAGGCAGGGAATTAAGCTATTGAATCATTTATGCATTATCAGTGTTCTGACTGCCAGCTCTCTTTTGTTTTCCTGATGTTGGTTGCAATGCAGCATCATCATGATGAACTGGAAGCTGTAAGCAAGTTTTCACCATCATCACCAACAATTTCATATTCTAAAAGCAGGCTCGTTCATTTTGAGAATTACTTCCTTCTAGGCCAGGGGTGTCAAACTCAATCGTGGGCCACATTAGCATTATGGTTACACTCAAAGGGCCGGTTGTAACTATACACTGTAAAATATGACCATGATTTCACAATATTTAGCTGTAAGATTTTACAATAAATTACTGTTTTACCACTTTACAGTCTTCACCTGTAATGTTCACAATATAATATTGTCATTTTGAATTTCAGAGTGAAATCTATACAGGCAAAGTTAATTACTGTGAATGTACAGGATAAATGATTACCAGCATTTCACAACATGTTACTTTATTATTTCACAGTAAAATAATGTACAAATTAAAGAGGACCTATCATGCTATTTTTAAATAATATATTGTAGGACCATACCTATATAAGGCATATTTATACTTTTTATTTTTCAAAATACCAAACAGATCATGCATTTTATCCATTCCTCATTTCGCTCAATTTAACACTGCCTTTCATGCTCGGAATCAGTGAGAACAGCATCATCTGGTGGCCTGAAATATGTACTACATCGTCTCCAGCGCTTTCGAACGGCAATGTCCGTGGCTGTCTCCTCCTGATTGGTGGAGTTGGCCCAATAGCCGTAGCGCAACTTCTGTGACGACATAAAAGTGTTCAAATCTGGATCAGTCTGTATCAGATCCGTTGCAGCCCCTTTTTAAGAGATTTGGGTATGGAGGAAAATAGAGATGGTTGTGTTTTCTAACACTTGGTGAGTTCCCTGGAACACCGGGGCCACATATTCATGTATAAAAGATGTACAAAAGTGCATTTTGCATGATAGGTCCCCTTTAAGTGATTTTCTTGCTTTTATCGCTCTTGCTTGGCTTAAAATACTCATTTCTTTCTTTGGTGCAGGTTTTACTTAAATTGAAAGGGGCACCGCTGCATCTGCCTTCAAATAAACGATGCAACATATAAATCTATGTAAAATTGAAATTCTTTTCTTGGCTTATTGTTTTCAGGTGCTTCCTGGGCATTAATCCTGAGACAGGCTCGAAAGCCAAAAAGAGGCATGGCAATTTAACCCCCATGTCAGCACATTCTTCAGAAAAATGGTTGACTTCGGGTGGATGTCTGTGTAGACATGTGTTAAGTGCTCTCCTCCTTGTTTTCTTTTCTGTCTCCCTGCTGCTCAGGTGCACCATACAACATCAGGAGGATACGTCCCCAGCTGACCCAGAAAACAACACAGGTTCTGGTCCAGGCTCTCGTCATCTCATGCCTAGACTACTGCATCTCCCTGCTGGCTGGTCTACCTGCATGTGCCATCCGACCTCTGCAGCTCATCTCAAGGTCTTCAACCTTCCAAAATGTTCTCCCACACCACTCCGCTCCTCCGCTCACTTCACTGGCTTCCAGTAATTGCTAGAATCCACTTCAAAACATTGGTACTTGCGTACCATGCTGCGAATGGATCTGGCCCTTCCTACATCCAGGACATGGTTAAACTGTACACCCCAGCGCGTGCACTTCACTCTGCATCGGCCAAACAGCTCGCTGCACCCGCACTGCGAGGGGGACCCAAGTTCCCATCAGCAAAAACACGTGGGTTTGCTATCCTAGCTCCAAAATGGTTGAATGAGCTCCCCATTGAAATCAGGACAGCAGATAGCTTGCACATCTTCCGGCGCAGACTGAAAACTCATCTCTTTTGACTCCACTTCGAGCGATAGAATTACTAACAAAGAACTGCTAACAGAGCAATTATATACTTATAAAGGACTGGCTTATCTAAAGCCAGTTGAGTAGCACTTGAAATGTTGGCTCTATGAAACCTGATGTACTTATATGATTCTGTTTTCTTCAAGGTTGTATCTTCCTGGTCGAATGTACTTATTGTAAGTCGCTTTGGATAAAAGCGTCAGCTAAATGCAATGTAATGTAATGTAATGGTCTGCCCCTGGCTCCACCTCTGCCCAGGCGCACCTGGTCTGCCCCTGGCTCCGACTCTGCACAGGTGTTCCAAATTCCACTCAGCCGTGTATATATAAAGAGAAGCTGGAGGAGAAGGATGTGTCGCCTATCCTGACGCCGGGAGACACTCTCCTTTGAATACCTCTTTGCCATTTTGAGCTGTAGGCCATATTGTTGCAGATGTCTTTGTGTTTAGCCTGGAGGACTTGGTAGTCCAGTTTTCGCAGCTTTATTTTGTTTCCCATAGGGTTTATAATTGATTTCTGGTTGGGGGGGAGCTCTGGGTCCTACAGTCCGTGGTGTGACTGGCTCGGGTTCCCTCCTTCTGCTTGTTCCTTTTGGCCACTCCTCCAGCCCTCTTTTTATTCCCGTTTCGCTTGTGTGAGCAAACGGCTGATTATCAAGAAATGCTCGTTACCAAGTACTGGTTATTGCGTGTATTCTTTCATGTTGCGGGTTTCAGCACGAGCCACTACCGCGGAGTAGAGGTTGGGGCCGTAACAACATGTCCAAGACACTGTAAAATGTACTTCAATGGAGTAATACAAAGTTAAAATGGCATTTTCTTTGTTGATTGAGCTGATTGAATTGTGTAGTTATGGTAAAATCCCAGTTAACTAGTCAAATGTACAATATATTATCGTAAATTACTGGCTACTGTGTTGCATTACTTCTACAGTAATAGTGTGAAAATACAGGTAATTACTGTAATTTATGTACAGCAAGGTTACATAATAGCACAGCTCTGTACTGCTATATCACAGTAATTCCATGGGCATGGCAACTGTAAAGTCACAGTATTTAGTTGTACTTTTATTCTAATTTACTGTAAAATATCTACAGTAAATTACTGTGAAATATTTACAGTACGGTCAATTACTGTGAAATATGTAAAGTAAATTACTGTGAAATCCATGCAACTAGTAGCCGGTAATTTACTGTAATTTTACAGCCAAACATTTTACAGTGTATATATACAGTACCTTCTCATTCGAAGTATTTTATTTATTTTAATAATGTTCTACATTGTAGATTAATACTGAATACATCAAAAACCATAAAAGAACACATATGGAATTATCTAGTAAACAAAAATGTGTTAACAAATCCAGAATATTATTTATATTTGAGATTCTTCAAATTAGCCCCCTTTTTCCTTGACGACAGCTTTGCACACTCTTTGCTTCTATAAATATATAATATATATTAAATAATGTATTATATGACATTATTGGCTCTGCATTGGATTATTATCAGTTCTCGTAATAAATTCCTAAATAACTACGTCTGAAAGCAGAAGTCTAGGGCAAATAATTGAAAGCAAATATTCAACAATTACACCAATTTGAATCTTTTATACTATTCTTTGCAAGCTCTTGCGGGCAACATAAAATGAGGTCGCGGGCCGGATTTGGCCCACGGCCCTTGAGTTTGACACACCTGTTCTAGGCTAAAATGTATTAACTTAGCAAGCATGCTCATCATATCTTGTTATTTAACCAATCAATCTAAACAATTTCATGCCAATACAACACATACAATTTTACATAATAAGCATTAACTATAGCTACTTACGTCTTTTTGGTGTTGTGCTGACATTCTGTTAGGGACTTCGACATCACTGCTGTAAAGGTACTGCTTGTACAGCTTACCTCTTCTGCCCTTTGTCTAAAAAAAGACAGTATATATAAGATGATGAAGTAATACTAAGTTATCAAATGTGTCCATTAGTTAGCTAGATGTTAGAGCTATTATTATTATTATGTAATCCCACCCTGCCCTGCATACTTATTAGGAGCATTCATAAAAAATAAATGAATACAATATATTAATAATAAAATAAAATATACACAGCATAGTTATCATTACCTTACTGTGTCTGTATTCTGTTGATCTTGTTTTTTTATATTGACGTCCGATAAGAAGTACTTGTACTTTGAATGTACTGGTGGCATATTTTAATAATTGTTAGTCATTAGCTCCAACAACTAGCTAGCGTTAAACCAGACCATGGGCTAGAAAGAAACGGCTGGAACCGAGTAATACTGGACCAGCATCATTGTGATTGGACGTCGTCCAATCACAATGTAGCAGTTTGCGCGCCGACTGTGGTGGAGCCAAGTGCATCGGTGGACGGTTATTATTTTAAATTGAGCAGCCAGACTACGAACGATTCAACATGTCTCTGCTGGGCTTACCAACATTTGGACTCTTCTATTTCCCAGACGGGTGTAAGAAATTAAAATCAATGTTTATATGGCGTAATTTAGATTAAATATATTCTTATAATTAAAGCTGTTTTATTCTAAAAAAACAGAAGTTCAGTTTTAACTTAAAACTTTTATTCTGAAAATCCTTCATTTCCGGTTAGCATTAGCATATGGCAAACCATACGTTTTGAAACTGTGAATTGAAGGGGAAATGACATGTGGTGTTGTACACTAAACACACTGTCTTTAACACTCATTTATTGATGCTCCAATACTGTTATTAGGGAATGTTTAAGTAACCACAGACATTAGAATGCTGTAATTAGCACCAGAAAACGTCAGGAATTGCCTCGGATCCGCCCCCGTCGACGCCGGCCCTCCGGAGAAGACGACAGTTGATAACCCGTGTGGACAGGGAGAATCAATCTCTTTCCACCCGGCTGACCCCATGCGAAAGGGACAATGGGGGGAAGCATCCCCTCACGCAAATGTCATTGTATATCGCTGCATCATTTATTTAATTAAATGCTGTTAACTTTTATAAGCTTCCTTGTACCCTTTTCAGTTTATCCTCGTCTCGGGGCTAAAGAGATCCTAACACGGGTCGGTTAAAGCAGAAATTACATCCATCATAAATGATGTAAACAGGGCTGCAAAAGTTAGAGTTACCTGCAGGGAAGACCTGGATTTGGAGCAGGGGCGTCAGCTGACCCAATACTATACAGGGGCACAACAGGGGCACAGAAAAAAAAAATGTTTTGCAGTTATTTCTTTGAAAAAAGCATGGGCACAGATAATTAATGCAAGCACGCGAGCAAACATTTTTTTGCACTTATTTATTATAATAAAGTGTCATAAATAAATAGTACAATCAGATTGTTATTTTCTGCATCATTAAATATCTAGCCTACCTGAACCAAACTGAATTGAATTGGCCTACTTGTGAACTTAACTGTATTCAGTATCTCTAAATCACTAACTGATGAAGGCAAAAGAGGCACAATGAATCTTCATGAAATATCTGTCAGCAAACATGGACTTGAAAACTGAAAACTGAAAGAGAACCCCCCATCCTATGATGGTGTGATGGTGACTATCCTATGAGGTGTGTACATGGTCAGAGAGATGGGAGAGGTCTATGTTCATTTTTTTTTTAAAGTAAACTGTAACGTCTCGGTTTCAGTTTTGCAAAGCTATCAATCAATTGACAGTGGCTTAACTTGGAGAGTGCTCCTCTCTCAACAGACATGATGGCAAGATGGTGGAGTCTGTCTTGCCCCATTGTGCTTCTTAACCACGTGTGGAGGCGTCTCAGCACGCTGAATGTACGTTCACAAGTGCAGCTGGACACTGGAATGGTCAGAGATATCTGAATGACCTGTGTCAATGTTGGGAACATGACATGATCCAGCAAACTGAAAAGACATTGCATGTCAGTGATTGGAAGGCTTTCCTGCTTTCTGGCCAGATAGTTTTTAGCCACCAGCACTTCCTCTTGCTTTAGATCCACATTATAATGATCTGCCAGACCTCAGGTCCTCCTCACAGAGAAAGTTGCTAGATCCTGGATTACATGCCTGAACACCTTTTAGAACTGTGCTGTTGAGAGATGAAAAACGCTGCTCCATCTCAGCAACCATCCTGTCAAGGCAAGGTAGATACACTGCGGTTCTCAACTTCTCGGCATTCCCTAGGTCACTCGCTGCCCCACAACTAGACTCGACTACATACTCCTCCATGCGTCTCTGCTTCTGCCTTTGTCTTGGTACAGCACATGACTCAGGGATTTGGTGTGTTTCGCACAAGGCCTTTGCGCGGTCATAAACCTCAGCTGCTTTGTCATCAGTGCGCATTTCTTGTAGAGTGGCGCACACAGCGCATTTGAACTCCTCAGCTTTTGCCAGGTCCACAGTTTCACTTTGTAGGTATTTGTGTAGACTTTCTGTCACAGACAAAAAAGTCTTGAACATCATCAATAGATAAACTGTGGAGAACCTTGCAAGGTTGGCATGCAGACCCACAGCCGTAGGGTTGCTGATATTGGACAGGCACGTGAGAACTGCTGGGAAATTCTCTATCATAGCGTTGATAGACCTCAGCTGGCAAGACCATCGGGTCTTGGACAGCTGTACAAGCTCAGAAGCTTGTAAGCCAAGCTGTTTCTGAGTCTCCTTAAACTTGTCATGGTTCACAAGGGAGCCAGAAAAGAATGTATAGACATTCTGCAGGAGGTCAAATAACTTCCTGGCCTCTGGTATGGCCAGACATGTGGAACAGAGCACTAAATTCAATTGATGTGCATAGCAGTGCACATAAATGGCCATGGGATGGTTCTCTCGGAACTTTGCTTGGACCCCTCCAACAGCCCCACTCATGACTGAGGCGCCATCATAAGCCTGTGCAACCACCTTCACATGGTCTATGCCATTCAACCTTAGCTGTTGTTCAATGGCAGTTGTAATGGACTCCGCGTCAAAACCCTTCAAATCTACCATAGCTAGTAAATGTTCTTGCACACTCCCCCCAGCAACATATCGGACACACACAGCTAGCTGCTCAGTGCTGCCATCTCTTGCTTCGTCAGCCATCACTGAAAACATTCCAGCCTCCTTAATGTCTTTACTGATAGCTTTTGTTATCTCCTGGGCACAGCACTGAATTACTTCATTTTGTGATGAAGGTGACAAGTATGTAGTGTGTGATGGTGCTGAATATGTCTGAAGGAAAGGGTCGAACTCTTTCAAGAGGTTCATGCATTCCAGAAAGTTCCCCTGGTTGTCGCTGGACATGCCCTCATCATGGCCACGGAATGGGATATTTTGTTTTCCCAAACACTTGGTAACAGCCACAACCCGGCTGAGGTACTCCCGTCTCTCTTTTATTTCATGCTCACTGGCAGAATCCAAATGGTCGACAACACTGCCATGAGCCTCACTGGCTTTATAACTACACCAAGACTGCATGCTTGCCTTATGTGCTGGTGATTTCTCATGCTCTCTATAGACATCCAGAGCTTTTTTCCAATTTTGAAAGCCAGTGTTTACAAAGGTGTCATTCTTCAAATGTTTCCCAAATATTCTACAGGGAAAACAAAACGCTGCATCTTTAGCCTTGGAATATTCCAGCCATGTAAAGCTTTCAAACCAGTTGGCGTTAAATGATCGATTCTTTGCACCAAAGTTGTGCTGGGGATATTTTGACAACTTAACTTGGTTTGGGCCAGACTCCTTTCCCCCAAGATCACTTGTATGTCCCTCAAGATTGTGGACACTGCTTTTTTCTCTTGCCCCCAGTCTAATGTTCTCTGCCACTGTGGCAACTGTTTTCTCAGTCTCATCTCTGGGGTGTGATCTCTCCGGCCTGTCTGTCTCTTGTTGTCCTTCCTTCTCTCTCTGCCTTTCCCCTGCCTCAACCAGCTCAATCTCTTCTGCCCTCTGACTCTCCTGTCTGGTGCAACGTACAAAAAAATCATATGCTCAATAGTTACCTCAGATAACCATTAAAAGTTCAAATAACATTCATCACATCTATAAGTAGGGACATTTACAGTAGCTAACTACATTGTCAGCTGAGTCTCACTCTCACCTGTCAGTGTCATCTCTCAGTGTCATCCCTTCCTGTGTCCCTTCAATCTCCTCCTCTCCTCCTCTGCACTCTGCTGCACTGAGTCTTGAAACAACATGAACATATTGCAGTCTAATGTCTGCATTTTCATTATCTACATTTTTACATATGCAGATGTAAGGTTACTTGTGTATAACCTGTTCCTAATTAATATTAAATTAATAGCCATATCACCTCTGCTCGTGCTCATCAACATCCCTCTCTCCTTCACCTCCTCCGACACTCTGCTGCTCCTCTTTGTCTGGACAGATATGTAACTGTTAGGCTAGTGACCAGTGGTGAACTCAACTTGTGGGTTGTTACCTAAAAGTGGTTTGGGTTGCCTTGTTACCTAGCTTACCTCTCTCATTTCTCCTTGCTGCTTTATCCCTGCTCCGAGCGAATAACTTTCTGATGTCCATTTACAAGATACTAAATACTAAAATACAGAATACTATCAAATCAATCAAATCGTGAAGTGATAAATAATGGGAAACCAACGCCGGAGCTAAAAGGTATGTTTCAAAAGACGGTTAGGATAACTCCATCGACTACTCACGTTCAAAGCCACATTTCTTTGAAAATGTTTCACCTCAATAATAGATTTCGTGATTTAAGATACTTGGGTTTATATATTTCTAAATCTGACACTGAAACTGTCAGTGCCTCACCAGCCACGAACCTCAGCGCATGTCACTGCTATTCACATCTCCATCCATTTAGCCTAGTCTATTATGTTTTATAAATTATTAAAAAGTGCTATTTATACAAATCACATAACATTTAACAGTGTAGCCTATACGATTAGCTTCCAGGCAAACTCATTAAAATATATAGCCTACTCCTGTGTGACCTTCACTTCTAAAACTAAGATTATGTTCATCGTAAAATTACGTTGCTTACCAGATTGACCGCAAGCTTTATTTCATGGTATCCTGAACTACCAAGGCAAAACACGCATCAACACTACGGGTTATCAGAAGGGACAAAAAACATTCGAATAAACAAATGAAAGCAGCGTGTGCTGAATAGGACTAGTCTTATGCTGTGCAAGAGAGGTTTACAGTAGCAAAATTGAGTTCGCATTGACGGCCACAATGCTTGTAAAAGACGCTCCGTGCAAAGGGGTTATAAAGTTACCAGACACACGGGCAGGCAAGTGCATAGAGTTACTAGTCCGATAGGAAAGTTACTAGACCCGGGCGTGCGGGCGTGTCGCCATTTCGAACCCTGAATAAATTAATAAAAAAATCAGTGACCCAGGCATACCGGGGCACCTCAGATCTACAGGGGGGCACGTGCCCCCGTGAAAAGGGTCTCGCGACGCCGATGATTTGGAGCAATGCTGGATAGAGTCGATTTGGGTCGACAGCAAAAGGAGCCGAAGCCAGTTCTAGCCAAATTGCTGTTCCTCGGAGGTAGGCCTAACTTAAACAAAAAAAAAGCTAAATGATTCTGAAAAATCTTTATAACGTTAGCTCACTTTTAGTCTCTAGAAATGTAACGTTATTGATAACTTAACGCTAGTAGAAAGAGTTGCTTATTGTCTAGCTAGCTAGCTAACTAGCTTGCTAGCTAACGTTAGGTTGAGTCCAATTATGAAGCTCCATTCAGTAAAAATGTGTATAAGGCGGTGGTAAATTATAACGTTATCATATGTTCAAATTAGGGGTGTGGGATATTTATTTCTTAGATAATATCTTAATTGTTATTTTCACAAAATGTATGTGAATAAGAACTTGTGAGCTCCTGCAAGCACTGAACCGCCGCATGGCGGCGTGTTCACCTCACATTGAAGCTAATAAAGTGGCGGTATTAATGCAGTTATTAAGGTCCCACTGGAACATCAATAACTAATAATCACATTTTGAAGACTACGTATGATTTGTTTGTTTGTAGCCTTTATTTAACCAGGTAAAATCCCATTGAGATCAACGATCTCTTTTTCAAGGGAGACCTGCAGAATGATATATATCATGGCAGTTTCTGTCCACAATAACACACAGAGGGACATGGCATGCTTTGCCCCAGAATGGGGGTATTTTTCACCTTGAAAAAAAAAGCTCCAAAGCCTCAGGAGTAGTAAACTTCCTTGCCATACCTCCGACACTAAAAGAACGTGACAAAAAAAAGAAGTGTTACTAAAGTGGGATGCTTTCATCCGAGGGGAGGACATATTTTCTGTAGCCGAGTCCCAGAAAAGAGGCAGCAGAAAGACATGTCCAGTCAATAAAGTGAAGGAGGCTGTAAAAAAACAAAAACAAAGAAAGGCAGTAAGTTTGATTGTTGTGTTTTGATGATTGATAGTTTGTGATTGAATGGAATGACAGTGACAGATTTTGTTTATTGTTATAACATTCACTGACAAATAATTTTCCGTTTCCCCTTGAATGATATTGACAGCTATGGCTTTTTGTAATAACGCATGGTTTTTTGTATTTTGAGGCCACTAAATTTCCATCCTACGATTACCAAATGTAAATACATGCAACGTCTTTGGATTAATGGAAAGTGTAGTCTTAATATGAGGAAATGTATATGGGTGAAATGTTGCTTTAAGTTTTAAGTTACAAGCGTTAAGCCTGGTGTTTGGGTGGTAATTTTCCAAGGCACACTCAAACAAGATGCATGTTGTCAGTCTGGTTCACAGATGGTGGCTGCCATGGGCGAAGAGCTCAAGAGATCCCTACAGGCTGAGAAAACCTCCAAGGCCTCAGAGAAGAGGTGACATCTGAATCACCTCATTACTCGTCAGATTCTGATGGTTTTTTTTAGCCGATTAAAAGGCAAAGAAATGTAGGTCTAAATATTTAACTGTTTCTTTCAAATTGATGTGCAGTGTTTCCCATATAATCTTTAGAGTTTTTGGTGTGAAATTTGCACTAAAATTCTCATTTTCTCATTTTATTGCTTTGCGACCAGTGAGGAGGAGGAAGATCAGGAGGACACGTGCATCCTTCCACAGAAGGAGCCAGAGTACCGGCAGCAACCAGAGAAGGTCTGGGTGGAATTAGATCAGGAAACTTTGAAGGCTCTGAAAGGTGGGTTGGTGCATGTGCATGCTAGTGATGTCTGGTTAGCTCTGCAGCCACCAGAATCCTCCCACACAGTTTATTGACCCACCTGCAATAATTTGAATGAAGTTGTAAATTCCCACATTTATTTTGTATGGTGGCTGGGAAGTGCAATGGACAATTACAAAGTGTGAAACACTTTAACAAGGCTTGAGACAAATTTACATTTTATAAAACAAAATTACATTAGCAAAAACACTTTTAACAAGGAAAAAAAACTTTAACATTAAAGAAAACAAATTAACAAGATGCAAAACACTTTTACAAAGCTAAAAACAAATTTACATTTTATAAAACACTTTTACCAAGGACAAAACATTAACAAAAACGTTGAACAAAAAACAAAAACAAACTAGAGCAAACTAGAGAATTTAATTCCTGAAGAAATTACTCGTGGGAATGCTTTATGCTGAAAAGCTGACGGTAAACTGCTATGCTGAAATGTAATGTGTAAGAAGAAAGTGAAGAATTTAGATTGAAATGATACATGAACACTGGGGGCTTGAATGTGTGATGAGAGAAGAAAATAAAGTAAAAAGGCTTGGAAAAGCAGCAGAATATTTGAACTGCAAACTTCTGAACTAACTTGATGGCGAATGATCTGTCGTCATGGCAACAGCATTTGATGGCACCCCATAATACGCTTAGATGTGTTGATGGCTGCATCGTTACCAAACCTGCGAAGTTTTGGGGCGTTTGGAGCAGTTTCACTGAAGTTATGAGAAAACCGTGTATGAAGGCGAGCTTTTGAAGAAATCTCCAAAACTGTCCCGTAGATGTCTTCACGGCTGGACTGTTTGCACACTGCTATCTGAAGTCTGCTGCTCTGAGCATGTCAGTTGGAGTGATGACATCATCGTGTTCCATTACACAGGTGTTTATAGTTGAGATCAAAGGCTTCATTGTTCTGAATGAGAGATAAACCTCTTACATGTGAACGTTTTGTGGAAGAACCGTAACAGATATCTGTGAAATTTCAAAACGTGAAGCATGTCAAGGAAGTTGAGCATCTGAAGTGTAATTTGTGTGTAGTTTCGGCTTAACAATGTGGCCTTTTTGGCAGTTTAACTAAAGGTGAGCGGCTGCTTCCGTGAGGAAATATCTGCCTGAAATTACAATGGGCTTTAATGGAGGAATGTTGAACGTTTTAGTCACTTCATGCCCTCAAGAGGCACTTTGTTTTGCTTAATTATTTGTCATTTTTCAAGCTACGAGATGTTTTCCTACGTTTGTCATGATAAATTATGTCTCAGAAATGTAGGGTTTGGGAATTATGGCAGTTTAAAAAAAAAATATGAATGCGAATTTCAAGCTGTCCTCCACTCTAGCTGTGACATCAAACACTCTAGTTAATGTTAAAATGTGAAGGAAACCTCTAAAACAAGGTCTGAACAATGTTTAATATCTCTAAAAGTAAGAATCAGATTTTAAAGCTGTGTTACACGAACAATGTCAGAAAGATGTGTAACAATTTAAAGTTAGAATGAGGTTTCTGAGTGAAAGTATGAATGAACAGTTAGCAGTTGAAGTTGCATGAAGATTTGTTGAAGTTGAAGAATTTCTCCATTGACTTCAATGTTAAAAATGTGATGTATTATGGGATGTATCTCTGGAATTATGAAAGTTATGAATGAGAAAAGTAATCGATTCCCGACAGAGCTGAAAGTTTTGATGTTTGAACGGAGTTTCTGCGATGTTCAATGCGGGAGGAGAAGCGCGGCAAAATAAGTCGGCGGAATAATAAACTTTTCGTGCGTAGAATAACAGTTAGTTGGAATGCTGTTAACAGCATTCCCACTAAATTAAATTAACAAAATGCGAAACACTTCTACCATAACTGGACCACTTTAACATTTCCTGAAACACTTTAACATTTCCCAAAACACATTCATATTTGACGAAACACTTTTACAAACCAGAATCAAAGCGGAAAGGGAATGTCCATCATACCGGAAGTGACGTATTAGTGATTGGCTCAAATTTAAGTTTGTTTTGGTGGAAAGACCGAAGGTACAAGTGTGTTTACGTTCGGTAAACATGTTTTGTCCGTTTTGTAGAAACAACCTGGGACAAGTGACACCGTTTTGCTCATCTTGTGGACAATCTCTGGAGTGTTTAAAGGACACGGACCAGACAGAAGGACCAGATATCTTGCATCATTGCGTGAAATATTTGAATGAAGGTCACTCGTATGCTGTAATCGTGGACATGTTGTCTACCTTTCACGGTGTAAAAATCAGTTTGCGGATTAAAAGCAAACTGAATCAAGCCGGGTTTTACCGCAGAAAGGGTTATTCCTCTCAAATCGCTATAATTAACGCCATCAGGTTGGAACTTCGTGGACCTGGACAATTGTTTGGATACCGAACAATGTGGCAGAACTAAAACAAAAGTACAGTCTTCGAGTGAAGAGAGATGATGTTATGAATTTGCTCCGGGAGCTTAACCCTCGAGGCTGCGAGAGGAGATCTCGCAGAAGGTTTATAAGGAGAATCTACCACTCAATGGGACCGAACTATATGTGGCATGCTGACGATTATGACAAACTGAAGCCATTCGCTGTGGCCCTTTCAGGATTCATTTTCACGTAAAGTACTATGGCTTGAATGTGTTCCAACAAACAATAACCCAAGAGTTATCGCTCAATATTTTCTCAAATGTGTGCGAAACCTCTGTGTCATCCCCATGAGGCTGCGGACTGATTGTGGCACGGAGAACGGAATTATGGCTGCAATTCAGTGTACCCTACGTCACCATCATCATGACTACTACTCTGGAGCGCCCAGCCACATATATGGCTCATCCATGACTAATCAGCGTATTGAGTCCTGGTGGTCCATATTAAGAAAGGGAAGGTAAGTGATTATCATGATTATCTATTACTTGCCAACACTGTCAGACCAACAACATTTGCTTAACTAAAGTGTATCAGTTTTTATTATAATATATATAATATATAGCCTGTAGTCTATGACCCAGACTATACAAGGCCTTTCTTTAGAACTTCTTCTTGGCAGAAATAAAGTTAGAAACTGTGAATATCTAAGCGTGGGTTTTGGATTGAACAGCGGCCCCTGAGGGGACCTAGGCACTATAGGTTGTGAAGCAAATAAATGATTAAATAGACACTCAATGATTTGTTGTTGATTTTACTGGTAACCTTTTAATGTAATTTGTAGAACTGTTGTATATTGCTTAATAATTCACTTGAAAATATATCAATTTCTATAGGTCTCAGTTCTGGATGGAGCTACTTGCAGACCTCCAAGATGCTGGATACTTCAACGGGAGTCACGAGCATCAGTGCCTTCTGAGGTTCTGCTTCGTTGATGTTATTCAGAAGGACTTGGATGAGTGTGTGAGACTGTGGAACAGTCACAGGATTCGCCCTTCCAGAACAGCATCATGTCCAGGAGGAGTTCCCAATGAACTGTACTACTTGCCACACAGGTAATACATTGGTGATGGATTGATACTTCTTTGTGTTTTTATCTTAAATGTAAATTAATACTATTATGTCTTCTATTTAACATAGATTTGGCTCCAGGGACTGTGGATTTGAGATTGAACAGGCAGAATTGGATGCTGTTCCTGAGCCTGTCTATAGCTCCATGTGGGGACCAAAACATGCTGGAGAACTTGGACTTTGCTAAGGAGCGCAATGACCTACAGAAGCCAGAGAACTGGGAGACTGCATCAGAACTGTACATGAAGCTGAAAGAATATGCTCAGTTATAAAGTAATCAAAAAGGTATTCAGAAGTACAGTAGCACTGTTTCACCACTCCAAATCAGATTTCAAGGCTCAACAATGCTTGCTTTCATGGTTTGTCAGACTGCATTTACTCTTTCCCCTGTGATGTATCCAAATGATTGTGGTACCTGTTCATCTGAAGACTGGTCCTATTTAGAAAAAAGATATTCCCATACATTTTAAAAATAAAAACAGCATTTTGAAATGAACATGGTTTCCGACCAATCACAATATTTGTTTCAATGTCATTTACAGATGTAGCACTCCAGATAGGACTCACATGGTTGTGTCTCAGTCAAAAGCCCAGCGGATCCCAGTGGCTGGGGGTGTTGCCAAATTGCTAGAGGGCGTTGCCAAATTTCCCCATTTGTTCGATTACAGGATTTAACCATGAGCAATGTTTGCAATGTTTGCAGCTCTGCAGTTGTGTTTGCTGAATACTGTAGCATTTACTATAATGAAAAAACATCAATATTTTAGATCAAATAAAGTATATAGTTTGCTTTATGCAGTATATTTTTTGTAATATTGTTGCGGTGTTTTTACACAGTACAGTAGATTGAAGTAAATCAATTTATACATTAAGATAAGATAAGATGGACCTTTATTAATCCCTTGGGGAAATTCAGTAGTTCAAACAGCAACAGGGTAAGAGTGAAAAACAGGATAGCACAGATTCACACAGATTAATAAAATCAAAAATAAGATGAGCGATAAAAATAATAATAATGAGAAACTATGAAATAAGAAATGAATAAAACTAAAATATAATTATCATATCATATATTATAATGTATTGTATTATTAAGTAATATCATACATTAACCCCATTATAGCAGATGCCACATTGAATGGATGAACACATTTATGCATCAATAATTACAACAGTATTTCTAAATACAAGTTGTAAAAATACAATATGTATTTAATATGAATAACATAATGATTAATTTCAGATGATAATACTTTTCAGGGTTAGGTCCGGTCTGACAGCGCTTAGCTCTCTGCTGAAGATCACTGCTGCTCTAAACAGAGTCAAAAATCCTACATCCAAACGGAATAAATATAATTCATTATTATTAATACGTTAAGTCTGAACGCTCTCAGTTTGTACGTGTCAACGATGAATCTTCCATGCAAACCAAAGTTAGCCATGGAGTGCCACAGGGCTCAGTGCTTGGACCTATTTTGTTCACCCTATACAGGACTGTCTCAGAAAATTAGAATATTGTGATAAAGTTCTTTATTTTCTGTAATGCAATTAAAAAAACAAAAATGTCATACATTCTGGATTCATTACAAATCAACTGAAATATTGCAAGCCTTTTATTATTTTAATATTGCTGATTATGGCATACAGCTTAAGAAAACTCAAAAATCCTATCTCAAAAAATTAGAATAGTTCCTCAGACCAAGTAAAAAAAAAAGATTTATAACAGCAAAACACAATCAAACATTTGAAAATGTCCATTAATGCACTCAGTACTTGGTTGGGAATCCTTTTGCACGGATTACTGCATCAATGCGGCGTGGCATGGAGGCAATCAGCCTGTGGCATTGCTGAGGTGTTATGGATGCCCAGGATGCTTCAATAGCGGCCTTTAGCTCATTAGCATTGTTGGGTCTGGTGTCTTTCAGCTTCTTCTTCACAATACCCCACATATTCTCTATGGGGTTCAGGTCAGGGGAATTTGCAGGCCAATCGAGGACAGTAATGCCATGGTCAGTACACCAGTTACTGGTGGTTTTGGCACTGTGGGCAGGTGCCAGATCATGCTGGAAAATGAATTCCTCATCTCCATAGAGCTTTTCAGCAGACGGAAGCATGTAGTGCTCTAAAATCTCTTGGTACACAGCTGCATTTACTCTGGGCTTGATGAAACACAGTGGACCAACACCAGCAGCTGACATGGCTCCCCAAACCATCGCTGACTGTGGGAACTTCACACTGGATTTCAAGCAACTTGGATTTTGCTCCTCTCCAGCCTTTCTCCAGACTCTGGCGCCTTGACTTCCAAATGAAATACAAAACTTGCTTTCGTCTGAAAAGAGGACTTTGGACCACTGTGCAACTGTCCAGTACTTCTTTTCCTTAGCCCAAGTCAGACGCCTCTTCCGTTGTCTTGAGTTCAGAAGTGGCTTGACCATGGGAATACGGCTATTGTAGCCCATTTCCCGGACACGTCTGTGAACAGTGACTTTTGATACCTGGACTCCAGCTTCAGTCCACTGTCTTTGAAGCTCCCCCAAATTCTGGAAGCGACTCTTCTTCACAATGCTGTTAAGGCTGCGGTCATCTCTCTTGGTTGTGCAGCGTTTCCTGCCACATTTCCCCCTTCCAACAGACTTTTTGTGGATGTGCTTTGAAACTGCACTCTGTGAACAGCTTGCTCTTTGAGAAATTTCTTTTTGTGTCTTACCCTCCTGATGGAGGGTGTCAATGACGGTCCTCTGGACAGCAGTCAGATCAGCAGTCTTCCCCATACTTGTGATTTAGTTTACTGAACCAAGCTGAGTGTTTTTCAAGGCTCAGGAAACCCTTGCAGGTGTTTCGAGTTAATTAGACGATTCAAGTGATTCGTTGAACACCCTACTAGTATACTTTTTCATGATATTCTAATATTTAGAGATAGGATATTTGAGTTTTCTTAAGCTGTATGCCATAATCAGCAATATTAAAATAATAAAAGGCTTGCAATATTTCAGTTGATTTGTAATGAATCCAGAATGTATGACATTTTTGTTTTTTTAATTGCATTACAGAAAATAAAGAACTTTATCACAATATTCTAATTTTCTGAGACAGTCCTGTATATGCTTCCGTTAGGCAATATTATAAGGAATCATTCTGTAAACTTTCATTGTTATGCGGATGATACTCAACTATATTTATCAATCAAGCCTGATGAAATTAATCATCTAAATAAAATTCAAGACTGCCTCAAGGACTTAAAAACGTGGATGACCTTACATTTTTTGATGTTAAACACGACCAAAACTGAAGTTATTGTACTTGGCCCGAAGAATCTACGAAACAAATTATCTAAAGATATTCTAACTATGGATGGCATTCATTTGGCCTCCAGTGAGACTGTAAGGAATCTTGGTGTTATATTTGATCAGGATTTATCCTTTAACGCCCACATAAAATCAATTTCAAGGACCGCCTACTTCCATCTACGTAACATTGCAAAAATCAGGCATATCTTGCCTCAAAACGATGCAGAGAAACTAGTCCATGCATTTGTTACTTCAAGGCTGGATTATTGTAACTCCTTATTATCAGGGTGTACCAAGAAGTCAGTCAAGTCGCTTCAGCTGATTCAAAATGCTGCAGCTCGTGTACTAACCAGAGTTAGGAAAAGGGACCACATTACTCCTGTTCTGGCTGCCTTACACTGGCTCCCTATAGAACACAGGATAGAATTAAAAATTCTTCTTCTCGCCTACAAAGCCCTTAATGGGCAGGCGCCATCTTACCTTAAAGAACTCATTATACCCTATTGTCCTACTAGGGCATTGCGTTCCAAGAATGCAGGGTTGTTGGTTGTTCCTAGAGTCTCTAAAAGTACAATGGGAGCCAGAGCCTTTTCTTATCAAGCTCCACTTTTGTGGAATCAGCTTCCAGTTTGTGTTCGGACGGCAGACACCCTATCCGTTTTTAAGAGTGCGCTTAAGACCTTCCTTTTTGATAAAGCTTATAGTTAGGGCTGATTAGATTCAGCCCCTAGTTTTGCTGATATAGGCTTAGTTTGTCGGGGGACATCTTACTTCTTCCTTCTCTCTGTCTATACCTGTGTAATCTCATGTTCCGATTAACCCAGCTAACCCCAAATTTCTTTCTTTTTGGTGTCTATATACGCCGGGATCCGGAGTCATGGATGATCCTGCGGTCCTGTGTCATGGATTGCGAGTCCTGGATCTTGAGTCGTGGCTGTGGTCCTGGATCATAAGTCCTGGATGGATATACTCATGGATTCATCTTCCTATTATACACACATGCATTTCCAAACATTTGGACTACCTAGGTTGCAAATGTATTATCTTTTCAATTTACACACGGCATCTATTGCACGTCTGTCCGTCCTGGGAGAGGGATCCCTCCTCTGTTGCTCTCCCTGAGGTTTATCCCATTTTTCCCTTTAAACTGGGTTTTCTCTGGAAGATTTTCCTTGTACGATGTGAGGGTCTAAGGACAGAGGGTGTCGTATTGTCATACTGATATTCTGTAGAAACTGTGAAGTCCACTGAGACAAATGTAACATTTGTGATATTGGGCTATATAAATAAACATTGATTGATTGATTGATGGTTAAGTCTTGTTCATTGTTTTTCACTTTTATTAAATGTTTGATATTTCCGGCACAGACCCTTTCATACCGGCAATGCACGATAGAAACAACAGAAAGTGCGACAGTTTAAAGAGCCTGACAGCATCCCAACGACTGTTGTGCAATGAAATATTGGGCTACTAGTCATCTCGAACCGTCAGTTTAAAAAAGAAGGTGCGATACCGTTATGATAAATATCAATAATTTCGAACATTGCGGGGAAATTCCTTCGACTCATTTTGAATTTTTGGGGGAAGCCGGAAGTGACGTCAATGCGGGAACGCTTCACTGTGCGGCGAGAGAGCCAAACACGGACAAAGTTTGTTGCGATGCGTAGAAATTGTGAATTACTGAGTTTAGGCACGTTAATAACGTTTTAATGAAGTTGACTACAGTATATTCATATTTGTCAGTGCTTTCATGTCAATTCGGGGAACATAAACATAAATGATCGTGGTGAAGATGATGATTAAATTAGGATTAAAAATCAGGAGTGAGAGCTGCTGAATTTCCTCCCGTAGGATGTGATATAAAAACAAATCGATTATTTTTGTAGTTGTAAACTCAAGTGGATGAAACTACATTTATTAGTGCTTTCATGTCAATTCGGCGAACATATGATACATTAAATGATCGTGAGGAAGATGATTTAAAAATCGTTTGTTTGAGCCGGTCTGCATTTCCTGATCAGAAAACAAACCGATGCTTTTTGTAGTTGTAGTACACCAACATGGATTAAACGTGTGGTTTTTTCACCACAATGTTGGGGAAATTAATGGATAAAATGCATGGATTATTATTATTATTATTATTATTCCCACTCTGGTCGGGACACTAGGTCCACCGTTCCCCCAGCAGCGAGGCTCCCCCCGTTGACAGTTTACGTGGGCTGGGCTGGGTGCAGTGGCGGACTGGCCATCTTGTCTGTCAAAATGCATCTTACGTTTCTAACTTGCAATATCATTATTTCCGCTCCCTTCACTCCAGAAGAGCGATCTCCCTGTGTCTCTCTGTGTGCGGGGGGCGGGGCCTAACAGACATGCTGCAGCGAACACAAACCTACAGACTGGGGGTTGGGAGATCACAGGAGGGGGGGGAGCTGTGGAATGTGAGCATCCCCCTTGGGAGACTTACTCCACACATTCCGATGGCCAATTAGCTTTAAACAAAGAGTTTGCAACATGGGGGGTGGGGGCTTCTCAAAAGAGAAAATGCAGATATCTCCCTCGACTCGCTAGTATCTCGAGCCTAGCGCTCATTGGTGGTTTGTACCCGCTGCTGATGAAACTCTCCATTGGCTCGGCAAAAGTTTGTTGTTGTTTTGTGTCAGTTTTACGTCGCCACTTCCATTCACATTTTTCATCATTGTTCCACAATGTTTATCATGAAATTAATATCCATATATTTTATACTATACTACATGCCAACCATAGGCGGAGTTTGACATTTGTGCTTGGGGGGGCAAACCTTTTTTACTGACGTCACTCAGTACACAGTCCCAACTATTGCGTGGGGTGCTACGGATACAGTAGCAATAAAGCCATCGCTCACCGCACTGAGTATGACTTTTCCACATACGAACACAACTCGTCCCGTCATGCACGCCTCATGCCCGCCGTACACACACACTCATATGGAAGGGGCGGTCTCTCCCCCCAACAACAGTGCATTACATAACTCTAAAAAACATATCAAAACTGTGCATATCTTATACTTATTTGATAACTACTATATCCCTTGGTGTCCAACCTTAGTTCAGAAGTAGACGCCGTTTTTTACGTTCCGCATATACGTCCACTATCCCCTCAGGTGACAGCTGTGCGGTTATGTCGTCCTCAATGTGAAGAACCGCAAGTGAGGAAAATCTTGTTCCTCCCATCGTTGACCGCAGCCAGTTCCGAATTCTCCTCATGGCAGAAAAACTTCTCTCAGAGGTGGCAGATCCGATAGGCAGAGTCAGTGCCAACTGGAGCATCTTGTATAGATTTGGATAGCTCTCCTTTTTAACAGTCTTTCGGAGATGCCCAAGTGCAACAGGTGCGACAGCAGAGGCTTTAACAAGGTCCATCTCTGCTCCAAGAAGGAGAGGGTGAATTTTGAGCAGCTGTGCGTATTTTTTGTACGAGAGGTTCAATTCCTTTTTTCTCACATTTAAACACTGCTCCACATGCTCTTGCCAGCTCTATGGACTCTCCCGTGAATCGTTTGTCTAGTTCGTTGATGAGGGTGTCCAGCACAGGGAGATAGAGGTGCTGCTGAAATCCAGCTGTATCACTCTGTGACATTTGTGCGCCACTTTCATCAGTTTCTCTTTGGCCCAAAGTAATTGTAACCAGGAAACTGTCGAGGGAGGTCGGGGGTTTTGTAACCCGTTTTCTCTTCGGTGCAAGGGGACCCGGAGTCTGACACTCAACATCTGCATCCCCAGGTACTGGCACGTTGTTGTCCCGGCAGAACTGTTTCACTGATCCCCACATATTGCTCCACGTAGCTGCTTGTCTCTGAGATTTGAAGTGCGCCTTCAGGTTGTCGGTAAGCGCTGCATCTTCGGAGAGTGTGCAGCTGGAGGACTGTAGGGCCTTGTGCGTAACATGAATCACACGCAGTATGTCTTCAAATACAATAACACATGTAATGAAAGACATTCTGGTCATGTGGGCATAAAGGCCACTGGCCTCCACAGACCACTTGTCTCCCTCGTCACTCATTGCTCTCAGTCACCCTGTAATTGAAGAGTAGTGAGTTTTAACGGAATTCACAGATCGCCACTTGTTCGCCCATCTTGTCTCACTTGGCTGTATTATTTCAGTTTGTTTCAGATTCAGTGATTTCTGCATTTCAATGAATCGATGATGGTTTGACGGCTCTGCAAATACAGAGTAGAGTTTGTCAATGACGTTCAGGAATGTTTTCACGCTGCGGTTGACAGCACAACACTCCACAAGCACCAGATTTAGTTTGTGTGCCATGCAGTGCACGTACACTGCGTATGGGTGGGTCTCTTTGATGCGCTGCTGCACACCAGAAATGTGACCAGACATGACGGAGGCACCATCGTAACTCTGGGCAACAATTGGGATATGTTTCAGTCCACACATCTCAAGTCCTTTGTTTATTGCTTCCACAATCCCAGCCGCGTTGCGAGATGCTGAGCAATCAATAAAACACAAAAAACGCTCCTTGATTTCAAGCTGCTCTGCATATCTGATACACACTGATAATTGTTCCGTTTTGCAAGACCTGGCCTCATCTGCAATTATAGAAAAAAATCAAGTATCCTGCACTTTCTCTACAATTTCTGCACGAACTAAGTTAGCACCTATGTCAATGACTTCGTTCTGGAAATCCGGGCTAGTAGCATTGAAATAGTTGGACTGCATGTTTTTAAAAGCAGAATCATACTTGGAGAAAAAGCCACAAACCTCAAGAAAATTCCCACGCGACTCTGACTCGCTTCCCTCCCGATGCCCACGAAAAGGCAATCCGAGTTTGGACAACAGCCTCACAATATCAACAATTTTGCACAAATAAGATCTGTTCTTCTCAACAGAATCTTCGTGGCTTCGGGAAAGTTTCGCTGCAATAGATCCAGAAGATGCAGTCACTTTATAGTTATCCCATTTAACCATGCAGTTCAGATGGGCCTGGGATTGTGCATGTTTCTCCAGTTTGCTGCTTAGTTTTTTCCAGTCACGCAGGCCCTTTCTAAAGGAATCCTCCACACCGCTGGCAGTCTGGAAGTGGCGGCATGAAAAACAGAAGACGGCATCAATTCGTACTGAATATTCCAGCCAGGGATAGTTCTTGTAATAGTACGTGGAAAATGATCGTTTCGTTTTCCCAAACATTTTTTAGGGGAAATCGGATAAAGTAGGCTGCTTGGGACAGCTGTGTTTTTCCCCAATATCATCATGACCCACTGACGGCCCCGGTGCCGGTGGTCTCCCTGCTGTGGGGTTAATGTTAGCTGGTCCTGCTAATCCAGAGCTCTCCGCTGTGGGGCTAACGTTAGCTAATCCAGAGCTGCTCGTTTGCGTGTCTGCCACTTGACATTGTGACGGCTGCTGGTTATTAAAGTTAGGCTCAGTCGGTGGCTCTTCTGTTGTTGAAGCTGAAGACGAAATTGGACGTTTTAAAAATCGCCGAATATCCATTACTGCTAATACAATAGCTGAATCACTTGGATACAAAAAAAAGCGAGGGAACTTTTGTCCTTAACCTCACACACACAGCACAACATGCGACTGCTCAAAAATGAAATTATTTCAAACAAAACATGATATTATTCACATTTGTATTGTAACAATCATTTTATTGAATCTATTAAAATATTTATATATACGAAATACTTGTATCGGAACAGTTTTAGACTTAGTAATGCTATAACATATTTCAGCCACCAGGGGGGGCAATGCCCCCCCAGCCCCCCCGCAAAATCCGCCTATGATGCCAACCCTACCGATTTGGGCGGTAGTCTACCGCTTTTGACATGTTTCTACCGCCTACCGACTTAGCTGGCTTTCCCTACCGATTTTCAATCTTCCTAAACTATAACAAATAAAAATGACACTCCATAGACACTGGACTCGAATTTTGGTGGACATCGTTTGCAGCGTGATCGCATCATACAAACAGTAGTCCTGTGTTTCTGAAAGAGAAACAACGTGCAGACGGGGGGTAACGCTGCGGGAAAGGCAGCGTTACCCCCGACGAGGCATTTGAGTCCTGCAGGATTTCCCCCGTTAATATCAGTGTCTCGAAAACACATGTTGGCGACTGAAAGACATCCAGTGTTTGGTCTTTTCCGGAAGCATCCTACATTGTCTCAACTGAAAGGTGACCACAAACACACACAAAATATAATGCAATTTTGAGTTTTGGGGATATTTATCTCCCATTCTTTCACTTTTTCTGACATTTTCAACACCAAACATGTCGTTAATGTGTTTAGTGAACTACAGCAATCTGAAAGCCTGTACATTATTTATATCACACTTTATCAGTATAAAAATGCAGGAAATGACTTTCTTAATGCAGTATTTTCTGATTTATGGCGCAAAACAAAGATATTTGGCTCTGTGCAAACCTTTGACTCTAATATGTCAACAACATGAAACAATAATATGAACCTGGCTTTATCCAATGTTCACACAAGAGTTCTACATCCTGACACATCCTTAATCTACACTGTCTCAACTAAAAGAGGACCAGAAACACATTAAAAATATAATAAAATGTGGAGACTTTGGGATATTTATCTCCCATTCTTTCACTTTTCGGGCATTTTACAGACCAGACATGTCGTTGATGTCACTGTTTACCAAACTACCACTTTTTCTGAAAAATGCATAAAGTTATGCAATATATTTTAAATACATGGTTTATACATGTGATTACTGGGGTTCCATTTCTTCTGATTACCTAATTTGGGCGTGCACATTTGCCACGCGCAAACCTACCTCTTTTGGATTTGGAAAGGTTGGCATGTATGCTATACTCGCACTGCTTACCGTTTTCATACTTTATATATCTTAGCATATTCATACACACTGTTCATACTGCTCACAGGCTGCTGTGTATATCTAGTGTATTCACACCCCTCACTGTTTATTCATCATTCAATTAATTCTATATTTTATTCTGTAGATTGTGTACATTACTTTTCACTTTACTGCTTGTTGCACCGTTTGAAGCTAAACTGCATTTCGTTGTCTCAGTACCTGTAATCGGTGCAATAACAATAAAGTAGGCATCTTTATTGTGGCCTCAACAATCAAGTTCTAAGTTGTGCAATATGAAATAAAAACAACTACACTCTTTTGGCAGTGTTGTGGTGCCGAGAGATGGGAGTCGGAGGCGGGGTATCAAAGGTACATTGTAAACAACTTCATGCCTGGGAAGCGAAGACCGGCGGAAACAGGAAGTCCGGTTCACTAAAATGTCCGTGCAGAACAATACCCCAACCCATAGATCCGTGGGTGAATAATGTTAATCACCACAGTGTACACATTAACAACAAATACACTATTTTGGCAGTGTAACAATTAAACAAGAACTACACTCTTTTGGCAGTAACAATTAGATACATAATAAACGGTCAGACTGACACTGAAGACAAACAAACTATTTTCAGCAATCAATCTGTTTAGTTGACTCTGGGTGACATGTGGCAATTTAAAAAAAATCTTTTTTTGGCTGTTTAGATGGTGTTGCTCCATCTGGGTCACTGACGGTGGTTGAGACGGTGGGGTCTTTGGCGACTTCAGGAGATCGGCATTGCTGTTATTCGATGTGGACAATGCTTTCTGTCCTGCACACAGTTTACATTTGACCGTAATATGTTGTGCGTCCTTTATCCCCACAAATTAAAAATAGTGATTATATCCCCAAGTTGTAAATGCGCTGCTGCTCTCGCTGATACTTGCATCTGCCATAGTGTGTGTGTGCTGGTGGTGGGCGTTGCCGTGTATGTGTGTGTGTTAGCCTTAGCAAGTGTTTGTGTGTCTGTGAATTTTCCCCATAAGGCAAGACCCGCCCAACTCTGTCTCTGATTGGCTTACCCTGAAATGTTACCCCGCGTTAACCAATCATCACTCCTCTCTGGTCACTTTCACTTTTCCATGGTACTGTGAGAGGACATCGCTGTATTCGCCTGTAAATTACATCCGCAGGGAGATTCGGTTCAGTTGGATCACATAATGTAACGCAGTAACGCAACCATTTAAATCACAGTAACTATAACGGCGTTACTGAATGGGAATAGTTAACTAGTAACGTTATTATTTACCGCAAAAGGTAGTTGTGTGCGTTAGTTTGTAACACGTTAGTCCATAGCCGTGGGAACATGTTTCAAATGGGTGCTGTGGGGATGACACCAGGGCTGGTTCTGACCAATGTGCTGCCCTATAGGCAAGATTTTAGCTGGCAATGAAAAACCTCTACAAAAGACCAATACACTACAAAAAGAGAAACATATTGACATGGTGGACAGCTCATGTAAAAGGCTTCACATTTATTTAGTATTATAACATGTTTTAATTGGAGGGGTGGACTTCACATCCTCTAGGGGGGTCCGGGGGTCCCCCCGGGAAGATTTTTTTAACATTTTAAAGTAAAATGCTTCAATCTTCAAATTACAAGACTGATCTAGAGGGTACAACAGATCGGTTTGCATTTTATTAATCAAATAAGTATGTGAACATTTCCAATAACCTACCATAGCCAATAACAAATAAATGTAACTTATTTTATTTGAGTTGTTCATTCATATCTTATTTTACCAGTTAACATTTATTTATTTATGCATATTTTTAAATCTCTCCAGTTTTAAACGATATTTTTGGTTTACTGTCCTATAGTATACATTGGAATGATTTCAAACCTGTTTTTATTTATCCTAATAATTATAAAGGTGTGCGTTGGAAATATTTGTTTACATAAATTGTGATCAAAACGTTTGAGACTCACTGAGAGAGACTCACTGAGATAACGTATCCCCGCGGTATCCCCTCTCTCTATCGCTCTCACTTTGGCTGTGAGTTGCGGGCGCCTGCTAAGCCAACATCCCTCACTTTCATCACTACAGCGCCCATCATACAGGGCAAATGGAAAATGTAACCGGGTTGAAAAAAGGGTGTTATCTTTACTTAATTATGAATGTTGTTACATCAAGGCTGAAAATTCGTTTTTTTTGGTATTATATCTTGTGGAAGTGCAGATCCCCTGTCCTCCACCAGGGGGTGCTGCAGCACCCTCAGCACCCCTACTTCCCACGGCCCTGCGTTAGTCCCAACACTGGTAAACACACACCTGATCTGGTGGATCCATGATCCATTGCAGCTGGTTTCATTAAAATTACATTTATTTATCAAGGGGGCCTATCAAGTCCTGCGGGGGGGTTTTCCTTTTCAGCAGGGGCCCACCCCGTGCAGATCACGGACCCGCACGGGTAGGCGTCTGAAATGAAACGTTACATCTGTATAGGCTACAGCACCAAATCACAGCATTGTCATAAAATAAATATCTTAATAATTATAAAACATAACTGGAATAACAACAAACAACGCTCCAATTAGCAAGCACAAAATAGGTTATGTTGTGTGCGTAATTGTGTGCAGAAAGCACAGTTCTGTATAAGTCTTATTTCAACCATGTGGAATCACTGGAAACCTGAGAATGAATGACTGATTGCCACCCATAGCTTCTTTGTTGTAAATGTGAAATAAGTATAGCAAAGTTTAGAGTATTTATAAAAATTGTATAGGTATAGAACAATACTTTTATTTTGTCCCAAACTAAATGGACAACATGAGCTGTGAGAAAAAAAAACATCCTCACACGGTCACACCTAACAACGACTATATGAACAACCTTCATAGAGTCTGTACTCTATGGGTCATCCAGTCACATGACTTAAAAACAGCCAAATCCTGGAGAATTTTGCATTCCAAAGTCCATTTGGGACTTAAACACATTGTATGCGTCAAGGAGTGGTAGTTTCAATGTGTTGGAACATGTGTTTGCCATTGGGAATGGAGAGTCATCAAGGAACTCTATTCCTGGCGATGGTTCAAATCCAGATGGGGGAAGTGAAGTCAGCCCAGTTGTAAACATCTACACATCCACCAAAGGCACAGCAGTCTGGCTTTCTGCAAAGAAAACATGTTCAGATACATTTTGGCAATGTGATTCCTGAAATAGTTATAAAAACAGCGATTTACAAACCTTCACAATCGAGGAGATAGTCTGCCCAGTAGCCCAAAGCTTGACTTTCCCTAAGTCTCCTGCTACTCCCTGGTGGAATGAGATCAGGCTTGAAGAGTCGCTTAAGTTCCAGAGGAGTAAGTCGCTTTTCAGAGTGGCACAGGACCGGGGCCAGCAGAGTAGGGTGTTGCTGTAGTGCGTTTAAAAACTGAAGGGCTGAAAGACCCTCCTTGATTCTGAAGAGTGAACAAAAAAATGTGTCATCACAAAGTCACATTTAAATAACCTAATACCTAAAACAGGAGGGGGGGTGGCATCAGGGCCGGCCCGTAGCAATGGCGTTATAGATGTTCACCTAGGGCGCCAGATCTGGGGAGGCGCTGCGCTGGTAGAAAAACATTTCTGACCGTTGGTGCTCATCCTAATTTTCGGCCTTGATGTAACAACATTCATAATTAAGTAAATGTAACACCCTTTTTTGACCCCGGTTACACTTTTCATTTGCCCTGTTCGATGGGCGCTGTAAGTGATGAAAATGGGGGATGTTGGCTTATCTGGCGCCCGCAGCTCACAGCCAAAGTGCGAGTGAGCTTGGGAGCGAATGAGGGAGAGAGGGAGGGTGCACCGGTACCGGCGCTGTTGTTATTAGAATCTGGTGCTAGCTGCTCTAACGGATATTAGAAGAAGACGTTTCTACAATAATGTGGAGGGAAAGTCCTCTCCAGTCAGACTGAGAGGCTGATAACTACAGCTCAGTGAGGTAAAGGACTCTGAGTGTTTAGATAGTTAACTTTAGTCTAAGTTATCTCAGTGGGTCTCAAACGGTTTGGTCACAATTTATGTAAACAAATATTTCCAAGGCACTCCTTTATAATTATTGGGATAAAACAGGTTTGAAATCAATTCAATGTATACTATAGGACAGTAAACCAAAAATATTGTTTTAAACTGGAGAGATTAAAAAAAATGCACGAATAAATAAATGTTAATAGGTCAAATAAGATATGAATGAACAACAAAAAATAAAATAAGTTACATTTATTTGTTATTGGCTATGGTAGGTTATTGGTTATGTTCACATACTTATTTGATTAATAAAATGTAAACCAATCTTTTTCATATGGGTGTTTAGAGTTGTACCCCCTAGATCTAGTAGTAATTCTGCTTAAAGTGCACCAGATTGAAGCATTTTACTTTAAAGGTCACATTTCATGGCCATTTCCACTGATCATAATTCCATTGTTGAGGTATACTTAAATAGAAAAATACTGTGCAATTTTCCAAACTCACATTGGTTTCGCATACAGCATCTCTGTAAAATATGTGTATTCAGCAGTATTGACTTTCTCCACTAAACGGCTCACTGCAGCTCCTCCCTTCCCCCCCCCGTAAGCACGTACCCGGAAAATCAAATGGATGATGACGTCATGATGACGTTTTACCAACGAGGCGTTTTGGGGAGGTATTTTCTGTTTTAGAGTTTTACTCGCTACAGGGTGTACTTTGAGGGTTTTGACTCTGCACACCGTTTACATGCAGAAAAACCTTCATAACACACAAGGGGACGGGTAATAACCGGAAAAGCATGACATGTGACCTTTAAAATGTTAAAAAAAATCTTCCCGGGGGACGCATACCTCCGGACCCCCCTAGAGGATGTGACGTCCACCCCCCATTCTATTGTGTATTCCTTGGATACTCTATTGATCTTTATCTTTTCTATTGTACGATTCTCTGGCTGGGGCGCCAACTCAAATCTCGCCTAGTACTGTAAATTGTCTAGAGCCGGCCCTGGGTGGCATGAGCACTTAAAGATTGGCACAAGACAGGCAGGGAAAGGAGAGACGGAACTCCCATATCAGTTATACTACACAGGCACACATTTTGACACTGATTAATTGCTAACAGATAAACATAGTATAAACCAAAGAGGGGACCATGAGGCATTTTAAACAAAGAATTCTTACATAAATAAAAATAAATCACATGAATACAAATATGATCTTACCTGTCAATTACAGATGAGTTTCGGCCAATAATGTACAACTGGAGGTAGTCTGACATAATTCCTTTCTTTCCTTCAACAGAAGCCACATGTCTCAGACAACCTGCTGTCTGTAACATTGTGCTGTGTCTCATGGCCATTTCTTGCAAGGCACGAGGCAGCATTCTCAATCTGAAGATTATAAAATGGACATAAAAAATCCAGTCAATAACTTCATGTACTGTATATTCTTGCAAGATTTATATATTACTATTACTACTATCCTTGTGCAATATATACCTGGCTGCTAAATCCTCTATTACATGATGTGTTTTTTGTAAATTGTGTTTGTGTATCTTTAATAGTTTTTAATCATTCTTCTTAGGTAACATTAAGCTGTCTTTGGCTCTTTTCTGCTCCAACAATGTAAATGTCCCCTCTGTGGGACTAATAAGGGTATTCTGATTCTGATCACAAAACAAAAAATGAAGCCAATTCGGTGTATGTGATAAAGGTAAAGTAAAGATGTCTCAATACACTGCAGGAACTACATAATAATCCACCCTACCACACAGTTGCTGTATGCAATTATCACCTCTTGTAAAGCTTTCCCTACTTCTTCATCAGTTATTAAATCAACTGTTGCTTTGAATAAAGGCTGGCCTGCAAGATAATGTACAAGATCTTCTGACAGGAAATGTGGCCCTGGACCTCCATGCACAACTGACACCGCAATCATCTTTCCTGCCAAGTAGTATCCATCCTCCCTAACAGCTTTGAATAAATGTATTCATATTGCAAAATTAAAACATTATTTATTATTTACTTTAATATATATTAATTAATATTAATGAGACCCAACATTTTGGAAAAATTGTTCAGGCAACAAATCATATGTCATGTGATATATGTGGTTAATGATCATTAACAATTGTATTAGTACACTTTTAGCCAGTGGCGGCCGGCCCATAGGGGCGCTAGGGGCGCCGCCCCACCTCTTCCCACATACAAAAAAATATATTAAAAAAAATATTAAATAAAAAAATATATATTTAAAAAAATATATATTTCAAAAATATATATATTTTATATTTTTTATTTTTAATGGACAAGGTAAATATCATACAATTGGTATCAGTAAAATGTATAATCTACAATAAAATCTTGTTTAAAATTGTGTTACGATGTCTAAAGTTACTGATAAGTCACATGTTTCCTGCCTGGCCTTGCCCTTGGCATTAGTTTATCATTACGGGGCGCTGCCCCCGAGCCAAACAGCAGCAACCAGCACGTTGCAAAAGTCTCAATAGTAAACTGTGCCGCCGAAACATAATTTCAGCCAATCAGCGCCGTCAAATATTTTGGTCACGAGAGCGCTCACGTTGGCGCCCACGTTGCTTACGTGCGTTGACGTGAGTTGTTTTTTAGACTCATGAGGAACTGGGGTAGTATCTATAGTAACGCAGTGTAGGCGGAGCCGTGACGTCATCTTCAATGAGCTCCCCAGAAAAACAACACAGCCGTTAGCTCTTAGCACTAAGAGCTCACAGCTCTTCATATCTGTTCAGAAACTAGACAAAAGTTAAACAAGTACAAACCACATACTGTCTGTGTCATGGCGAATACAGTCGCTGGTTTATTTATGTCTGTATAGGCCGTTGTTGTGAGTGTGGACGGTCGGAGCATTTACAACGTTAGCTTAGCCAAATCTCCATTAGAAAACACGCATTTTAAAAGGTTTTTCGCCTGCCGTCTGTCTGCAGACTTGTCAAAGCCTTAATTCATGGTTTTTACAATCCGGTATCAGTATGTTGTTACTTCGGCATTATTTTGAAACGTGTATTACAATTAAATCACGGTCAAATATGTTCATCTTGTTGTAGTTGTAGCCCCCTTGACAGCGATTCTCTCTCTAGTTTAGACTGCGGTCAAGCCAGCCTCCACTCGGAAAAACCTAGTCAAGCCAGCCCTCACGTGATATTGCGGTACGCGAATATCCTATGCATTACTGTAGAGTAAAAAAAAATCCTCCCTCTGTGTTTAGATGAGAATAAAACAAAAACTGTCCAGTATCAAAGACTCATTTCACTTCAGGGTGATAGCAGGACATCCCATCTAGTCACTCAGAAAAAATCAGGACATTCTGATGTACAGTTTCAAAATAAAAGACCTTTGAAGTCTCATATATGAGCTATCATCCCTGTTTTTAGATGAGAATAAAACAAAAACTGTCCAGTATCATAGATCCATCTCACTCCAGGGTTTTAGCAGCACACCCCAATCTAGTCACTCAGAAGAAATCAGGACATTCTGATGTACAGTTTCAAAATAAAATACCTTTGGGGACAGGGATGATAGCTCATATATGAGACTTCACAGGTCTTTTATTTTGAAACTGTACATCAGAATGTCCTGATTTTTTCTGAGTGACGACATGGGGTGTCCTGCTATCTCCCTGGAGTGAGATGGATCTATGATACTGGACAGTCTTTGTTTTATTCTCATCCAAAAACAGGGATGATAGCTCATATATGAGACTTCAAAGGTCTTTTATTTTCAAACTCTACATCAGAATGTCCTGATTTTTTCTGAGTGACTAGATGGGGTGTCCTGCTATCAACCTGGAGTGAGATGGATCTATGATACTGGACATTTTTTATTTTATTCTCATCTAAAAACAGGGATGATAGCTCATACAATAGAGATTTCAAAGGTCTTTTATTTTGAAACTCTACATCAGAATGTCCTGATTTTTTCTGAGTGACTAGATGGGATGTCCTGCTATCACCCTGAAGTGAAATGAGTATTTGATACTGGACAGTTTTGTTTTATTCTCATCTAAACACAGAGGGATGATTTTTTTTTTACTCTACCGTAATGCATAGGATATTCGCGCACCGCAATATCACGTGAGGGCTGGCTTGACTAGGTTTTCCCGAGTCGAGGCTGGCTTGACCGCAGTTAGTTTAGCATAGTCAGCCCGACTCAGCCTGGTTGTTCCTGGCCATAGAACCACGATTTTATGGGGCCATTACATCACCAGAAGTCCCAATTTAAGGGGTCATTTCTCCCAAAAAAAAATCTTTTACTCACTATATCAACAGCCCCACCAAAAATATTTTCCACCAGCCGCCACTGCTTGGTATGCATACCATTTGCATTGTAGACCAAGAAGCAGCGTCCGTCTGGTCCATCAAAAATGGGCCTGTCTTTCAGGTTCTTCATCAGTAGAGATAACAACTCTCTCCTGGGACCACCTGAGTCAATTCCTTCTTCGAAAACACCAGCATCATCAGTGAATTTTACCAGCATGTCACAGTTTTCTGAATACGATGTATGCTTGAAAACTCTGACTGCTCCATCCCAAACATTAGCCCTTGAAATGTTGAACCGGCTGACTCTTCCATGATCAATAGGCTGTGAAAGGTTAGCAATAATGGCAGGTAATGTAACGTTCATTTCCTCCCTGTAAAGGAAAAAAAGTGACCTCATTAGTGGATATTCCAGAGAGTGCACAAACAGTTTACAAAAATAATTTCTGTACCAGAAATATTGTACAGAGATTTTTTTTGTAATGCCACTGTAATAGAGAACCGCAGTCCTAAAACCCGGAAGTAAACTTCTTCCGGTTCCTTCGTCAAAAACCAATGCAATTTCTCCATAGGATTTTGGAAAATAGCTCGAAATAAGGTCTGTGGTTGACACCCATTTAAGAGAGGGATCACGTTTTGTTCAGCCGGATAATCTTCACATGTCAACCCTACTTTTATAATTTTTGAATCATAAATCTAGTCGCCAGAAGCAAAATGCTAACGTTATGCTATAAACGAATTACAAGCCAGTACAGCAGCAGGGTCGCACGACTTCAACGTCACACCAACTTAAGATCGTTTCAACTGACTTGCACTGAAACTGCACTTTGAACACTTTACATATTACATTTTTAACTGTATACCCCGGTTATCTAGGCCCTTTTTGTATTGTTTAATGTATACCACGTTTATCTAGGCCCTTTTTGTTTTGTTTTATGTATACATGTCACACTGTGGGAAACGATATTTCTGGATGTAAAACACATGTCGAATTTTTGACAATAAAGCTGACTTTGACTTTCGCGCGCTTGCATATTTTAACAAAGCTTTTCATTTTAGCCACACTGAATTTAACTAGAAGTAATGGCTGTGTCAATTAACAGTCTGATATCGTTTTACAAAGATGACAACTGAAGAGTGTAGATGTAGGAGAATTCTCTCCACAAAATGTGAATGCCCATGTGGAGAATGGAAATGCAGTCATGCGGGTGCATTAGCCATCTTTGCCATCCACAATTTCAGCTGCACTGACACCCAGGGCCGTATCCAGAATTTCCTAAATACCGAGGTTCAAATATGTAAGGGGGGTACAGGGGACACCCCCCGAGATTTTGGGGATTTTCATGATCTAGTTAGGTGCTTTTTAAGTCCTGTGGGGGGTCACAAATTGGATAATATATTGATTTCAAACCATGTCAGTGGATGCAGCATCAATTATTTTTGAAAGTGTGATGCATAAGAATCAGTTGATTGTTACTAATATGATCTGGACATGCAGAAGAGGCTAAAATTATCACACAACATTGTCAACATTCATTTTCCATGTCTCTCTCCTTTACATAACCTGCCGCCTCTCTTCCATCTTCTTTAGTCTCTCTGTCCTCTTCCTGTTCATTACTCTCTCTGTCCTTTACTCTTTCTCTCTGTTCAATCTCTCCCTCGTTGTTCACTTTTTGCTCCTCCTCACTTGTCGCTCCTGCCAGTGAATTAAAAGCAATTCAGCAATTTAGTTCATTTCACTTGTTTGTTTGCGTTATCTTTTTAATTTAAATCTGTTTTGTTTGATTCTCAAAAGAGAACAAAGATGTAAGCAAATTGTGTTTTATAAAATTGTATGTTATTTTGACATCATAACTGCAATAGATGTATGTTGTTTTACAATTATGCCTATTGTAAATTAAGACTATTATAGATAGATATATAGATAGATGGGGTTATTAAGCTTACATTCTTTTGTGTGACTGTACCTGCAGTTCCTCCTTGACTTCCATCACTTTCTCTCTCTCTCTTTCTCTCTGCCTATCCTGTCTCTTCCTTACCAAAGCTGAGCTTCGACTGACGTAGTCTTTTCATTATATCTGAGTCAGTGTAAAAAGAAAACAATACAATGTTTTATCTTCAATGTTTTACTCAAATTGAAATGAAAGAAAAGCATTACAAGGTAATCCTTCTGACATTGGATGAATATAATTAACTTTAGCTCTCTAGCTAGTAGCCTATAGCTGCAATATAAGTTAGTGTGCATGTTGTCGGACGTCCACTGACTAACTTAGAGCGTTCACACAGGATCTGCTGATCATATGATGTCCTGATGAACAGAAACACAAGCAGCCCGCTGGACTAAGATCTCTAGATACCTCATCACTCCTTCGCTGCTCCGGTTCAAGTCCGGGCTGCGGTGGTTTGTTGATACATGTCGTCTTCTTCTGTTTGCTTTAACCGAGGCTAGTTATGCAGCGCCCCCATCGGCAATAAATGGAAGTGCTACAAAGAACCCTGTTTAGTGCAATTATTTCACAAGTTTTGTAAACTCAGCTCGAAAAATATTACCGAGGTCCGGACCTCAGTGACCTCAATGGTGGATACGGCCATGCTGACACCCCCTGTCAGTGGAAGAAGCCAAAGGCAGCTAAACGTACGCATTCAGTGGAGGAGCTATTTCCTCCAACCAATAACTAATTCGACCCGCTGATAAGAGAGCCCACCTTCGAAGATCGTGACTGGCTGAGGGACAGACTCGGGGGCAGGTTCTCAGGAATTTCTTGGCTTCTCTCCCCCGAGCCAGAAGAGGAACACTACAGCTTGGAAACACTTACTGTTCCTGAAAGCACAAAGCAACAGAGGGCAATTCAGGTGGCTACCACTGGTCAGCGAACCAACCCAAACTGGCATTTGTTCAGGAAAGGAAGGTTGACTGCCAGCAACTTTGGAGCTGTCCTGAGGTCAAAGCGTGTGACTGCTTCCCTTATTGCCAGGGTGCTAGGGCAACAACAGGCCCTTGATGGTGTTTTGTCTGTACAGTGGGGGACTATGAATGAATGTGAGGGCGTCAGGGCATTCACCACTGCAACCCAGATGCAGGTCCATGAGTCACATTTGTGGCTCTCCCTATCAGGATTGTTGGGGGCATCTCCAGACGGTCTGGTAGGGTCTTCCGCTGTGCTGGAGGTAAAGTGTCCCTACGGAGCCAGGGAAATGACAATTAGTGAAGCATTGCAAATCAAGGGCTTTTGTGTCAGTAAGGAAGGAGAAACATTCAGCCTGCGTGAGGAACATCCTTACTGGCACCAAGTGCAAGGTCAGCTTCACCTCACTGCAAGAAAGAAGAAGAAATTAAGAAATTGTGAATCGTTTTTAATTTACATTTACTTGCCTTTGCAATGTTGTGGTTGTTAGAGTGTTAGGTTTCCTGTCAGCTCGTCTGTTGGGAAGATATCAAATATTAGTTTCATATAAGAGCATTAAGACATACAGTACATAGGCTAAAACAAAACGTCTAAAGATATAACCTTGCACTTTGATAAGACTCAACATTGTCACTATTTTGACATTGTTATAGATCAAAATTGAACTAAAGAAATAAATGGTAGAAGATATTAATCCATATTGAAAATAGGTGTCAGCTGCTACACTAATTATAATAGTTTCTTAATTAATTAAGATAAGATATTACTGTATTGATCCCAATTTGGGAAATGTTTGTGTTGCAGCAGCATAACAAGAAAAACAAAATATAAGTTATTATATATACAAAAGTATGTGAGGGATGGATTATTAAATTGAATATAAATGTAAAATGTACATGTGATTTTACGTCCAAGAGAAGCTATGGAGCAGAGAGTTCTCTGCCAGCCAGAGGTGATTTGTTATTAGTTCAATATGTCAAACTGATTTCCCTGACTACAATCTTTAGTTACATGGTGAAACGTTATGCTGCTTGTACTAATTAGACTTATCATATAAGCCACACAGGTTTTAATAGGATTTATTCATTATATTTACTTATGTTGCGGTCTTTTCAGCAATGCCATCTCTAAAACGGCGATACAGTCACTACCCATCATTTACATTTCACCGTGACATGGACAAAAATGTAACGTCAGCTTACCTCATGGCACGAATCCAGACTCTCTTTTGGAAAACATTGGCCCGGAAACGATAGAACGAGCACGTTTCATGCGAAGACCTGTGGCTGCAACCCGGAGCAAAGCAACAAACCATTGCGTAGCTAACTAGTAGCGCTAGCTTTAGCTAACATTTGTACTTACCTGTAGCAAGTAGTCCTGTCTGTATTTGTGTTGGGTGGACGCATATATCAGTATCAGATATTACTATCTGAAATACAAATGCCTGTAACAAAACAACACTGAACGTTAGAAACATCAGGCTTCCACAATCTGCCTCAATAACTGTCCAGGCTGAGTTGTGGATGAATGTCCAAGTGCCTTCCTGAAACATGATAGAATTGATAAAATTATTAACTTCATGATAATGAGTTGAGTTTTAAGTAACATTTAGAGGTAGGGGGAACCATAAGATTTATAAATAACGGATTATTTTTGTTTGAAATTAGATTAAACATGACATGTATGGTATTTTTGTATCCATGTTCACCAGAGAAAATGCTGTGGCCTATTCTTGTCATCCACTTAGAGATAAATTACTTATTTTGTAAAAATAAGTACAAACTTACCCTTCATTTTCAGGTTTGTGTTTTGGAGTACTTTTGTTTCGTGGTTCAAATTCAAATACCTGAGAGTAAAATTGTACAATTATCAACAATTTTCAACAGCTTCCATTATTGTTCCCTTACCACATAGTGTCTATCAACAGTGAAACGTTGTCAGTGTTTCTGATAGTAATTGTAACTGCCAAGTTGGTTCTTCTAAAATATTGACCAGAATATAGATTTCCTGCTTAAAATCAAATGTATATCAAATAAATAAATGAACATTAAAATCATTTACGCACCACAGTGTCCGCCTGATTGAATTCAGCTGTGCTCATAGATGTGATGACAATATCCGAATCAGAGTCTGAGGTATCATCCCCTGTAGTAAAAGCAAACTGTTCAATACATTATTATGTATGCTGCAGTAGAGGATGTTAACATGTAAAAATATTGAATAATAACATCCACAAACCTCCCCTAAAATGTTTCTCAAGGCAAATGAAAAGAGTGATCCTGGCATATTACTTTCCTAAGTCCTTTTTATATTCTGCCAATGTCAATGGCTTTTCTGAACCAGGCACATTGACAACCTCTGAGCAGTCTGGATACAA
>NC_136906.1:46133472-46167972 GCF_949606895.1 Notothenia rossii
CCATAGCTGCTGGGGCCAGAACTGGGGCCGGAACTGGGGCCGGAACCATAGCTGCTGGTGTCAGAACTGGGGCCGGAACCATGGCTGAGGGGACAGAACTGAAGCCTGGATCATGGATGTTGGAGCCGGTTCTGGAGACGGGACCATGGCTGTGTGGGCTGGTTCTGGAGACGGAACCATGGCTGAGGGGACCGGAACTGGAGCCTGGATCATGGCTGTAAGGTCCGGTTCTGAAGCCGGAAACATGGCTGTAAGGTCCGGTTCTGGAGCCGGAAACATGGCTGTAAGGTCCGGTTCTGGAGCCGGAAACATGGTTGCCGGGACCGGTTCTGGAGCAAGGACCATGGCTGCTGGGGCCAGAACTGGGTCTGTTACCATGGCTGCTGGGGGTTGAACTGGTTTTGTAACCATGGCCCTTTGGGCTCGTGCTGCTAACCTGGCCTTGCGACTCCTTCTTGTAGGAGCCGTTTGGAGGCTCCGTGGACCTCCAAAAGCCAGACGAGTACCAGCGAATGGCTCCTGGACTGTAGCAAACACTGGGTGAGAAGCAGGGGCTGACGCCAGACGGACCACACCGATGCGTGTGGTATCAAAAAGGGAATTGGGAGACCTGGGTCTATCAGGATCGGGAAAACAAACCGTGAGGTAATCAAAAAGCCAGGCAGGTAAGAATTTAACCAAATCTTGATTCTTCATCGTAAGCTTGCATGCATCTGACAGAGCAGCCTCTCGCTGCTGAACCCTGACCGCTCCCATCCATCGATGAGCGCAGGCAGACAAAGAAAAGGTATAATCCAATACTTCCTGCTCAAACGGATCTGCTGGGCCCATATCTCTGGCCGGTTCATAATGTTACGGTGTGTGTAGGAAGCAGGACCCAAATGCAGATTAAAGTGACAAAAATAACTCCTCTATTTCAAGGCTAAACTATTAACAAAGACTGAACAGAACACTCACCACTAGTGCTGCGTACCGGTACGCCGAACCGGTAGTGGACTTGTAAAAAGTTTCGGTTCAAGTCCGGTTAAAACCGGAACGTCGGGAACCGGTTCTTACGTATATTCTCCTTTTTGTTCTAAACCATCTAAAACCTTCCATAGATCGAGAAATTTGCGCTGAGAAAAGAGGAAAAACATTGTTTTGGCTTCTGATATGGCGGCCATTAAAGAACTCACGAAGTCTCGCAAAATATCGCAACTGCTCGCGAGATCTGTGTGACGTCAAGGGAAGCTGGCTTAGACATAGTGGACACTGACAGCGTGGGATGCTGGTTGCCATATATGGTAGTGTAGCTAAGCTAACTCCTTTGTATGTATGGTGATATAGTGTCTGCCGAAAGAGCAACACTTCACCCAGACAATGTCAATATGCTGTTGTTCTTGAACAAGAACACATAGACTTGTACTCTTGCATATTGAGTCTTGTATGTACATCACTATGTATGTAGTTGTGTTGTGTAGTTAGTAACACATGTAGAGTTCTAGAAAAGACATGGTCTAGACACAAGTTGGAAGGGGGCACAATAAACCTGACAAGTTTGAATTTGAGTTGATTATGAGTTCATTTTCAATTGATAATTAGCTAAAAATAAGTTCACTTTAGTTACTCACACAACTTGACACAAGTCCGGACTTATAAGTCCGGACCTGAACCTGACCCTCTGGATTTGAGTCCGGACCTGAACCTGAATGTGAGTCCAGGTACACAGCACTACTCACCACAGACCAAGTCATTACACAAGACGAACCGACAAAGACAGACAGAAAAACCAGAACTTAAATACACACAAGACTAATCATATAAAGAAGACACAGGTGAGGAGGGAGGAGAAAACACAGGGACACCAGGTGAAAACAATCGGGTAAATTAGACACACCAGGGAAACTAAGGACAGGGAACCACAGACAGATCTAAACAAGACAAAACACAACGCAGACAGAAAACCAAAGACAGATCTAGACAAGAGACAACGCAGACAGAAAACCAAAGACAGATCTAGACAAGACAAAACACAACACAGACAGATCGTGACAAGTTCTGACTCTGGGGACAGAAAGCTGACCAGTCCATGAAGACCTGAGAGATCTGGATGGTTCAGAAATTTAGCAGGAGGTCAGAAATGTATTTTGGTCCTAACCATTCAGTGCTTTATAAACCTGCAGCAGTATTTTGAAATCTATTCTTTGACACACAGGAAGCCAGTGTAAAGACTTCAGAACAGGAGTGATGTGATCCACTTTCTTAGTGTCGGTGAGGACTCGAGCAGCGGCGTTCTGAATCAGCTGCAGCTTTCTAATAGATTTTTTTAGTGAGACCTGTGAAGACACCATTACAGTAGTCCAGTCTACTGAAGATAAAAGCATGGACAAGTTTTTCCAAATCCTGCTGTGACATTAGTCTTTTAATCCTAGATATGTTCTTTAGGTGATAGGAAGCTGATTTAGTAACTGTTTTAATGTGACTGTTGAAACTCAGGTCAGAGTCCATGACTACACCTAGATTTCTGGCTTTATCTGTTGTTTTGAACATTGCAGGCTGAAGCTCAGCGATAACTTTTAAACGTTCTGCCTTGGATCCAAAAGCCATTACCTCAGTTTTATCTTTGTTTAATTGGAGAAAGTTCTGACACATCCAGTCATTGATTTGTTCCATGCACTTACTCAGTGTTTGAATTGGAGCATAGTCTCCTGGTGAAATGGTTACGTAAATGTGTGTGTCATCTGCATAGCTATGGTAACTTATTTTGTTGTTCTTCATTATCTGAGCCAGTGACGATGGCTGCCGAATATTGTGCCCCAGTCTGGTGTAGAAGCCCACATGTGAAGAAGATTGATCCTGTCATTAACAACGCCCTTCGGATCATAACTGGTTGCCTGAAGCCCACCCCCGTGTCCTACCTGCCAGTCCTAGCGGGAATTGCCCCGGCCGGCCTCCGACGAGAGGCCGCTACCCTTGCACTTGCAAGGAAAGCCCAAGAACATGACTGGCATATCCTGCATGAAACCACAACTAAGGCAGCGACCCCAAGCAGACTCAAGTCCCGTCACCCCTACAACAGGAGAGCACAAGAGATGCTTGGTTCCATCCCTGAGGACCTGTCTACAAGGGCATGGTTAGCAACTTCCTGGAAGCAGGAATGGGAGTCGGCTGAGCTCACACGTCTGCACCATCACATCCAAGACCCGGGAGATGGAGTCGAAGGAGAACATCTACCACGCCGGCACTGGACCCTACTGAACCGCCTCCGTACTAGGGTTGGTCGTTTCAAATCATCAATGAAGGAGTGGGGCCTGGCAGACAGCGCAGTATGCGAGTGTGGCGAGCCTGAGCAGACTGCCGACCACATAATCACCACCTGTCCTCTGTACAGACCTCCTTCAGAGGCTGGCCTCTTCCAAGTGGGACCAGAGACGAGATCGTGGCTTTGTGACACTGAGCTGGACATATGACGACGATACACAAAAGAAGAGAAGAAGAAGAAGATGAGCCAGTGGTAGCATGTAGACGTTAAAGAGAAGAGGCCCCAAGATTACAAATATTACACACCAGAAAACACAGAAATATTAATGAAATAAACATACAGTAGGCCAGGGGTCGGCAACCCCTGGCACGCGTGCCAATGCTGGCACGCGGCACCGTAACCAGTGACACACTAGGAATAAGTGTGCAAAAATATTTAAATGGTATTTTCGGATCCTGATCGAGACCGCCGCCAGAGCGTGTCTCCCCGTTACCTGCAGAAGGAAGCCATGCACGTAAAGCAGCCCCGCTCTGTTCAACTCCAAGCGACTTTCTGCCGCTTTCCTCCGTGGTCTAGAGCTGATCGTTTCACCACGGAGGAAAGCACTTCACAAATTGCAGCAGTACCCATAAGGAGCTGTACAAATGCCGCAGTTTTTGCGTGGCTGTGTATTTAGTTGAAAGCCCAGTGGCGATCAGCTCATCTCTCATCGAAATAATATGCTACAAAGGGGCGGACTGGACATCTGTGTGTTGAACTTTCCTGTCGGCTCCCAGACCGTATCGAGGAGGGCAGAAGCAACAAGTTTCAGGTTCAATAACCCACTTTAACTTAAATGACTGGAGAGACGCGAGCTCTTCTTAGGAGGCTGTTGCATTTATTCAGCTGTTCTTCTGTTTCACAAAATACATCACAGACCTCTGTTTTTCTGCTTCCTCGTTTCACTTCCAGAAACATACACACGTTCCCTCACTGTCGCTCTACCATCCACAAACACACATGCACAAGCCACGCACCCCTCTCTCTCTTAAAGGGACAGCGATCTCATCTCACTCTGCATGACCCTAATACAGGTGTGCTCTGGAGAATCACAGAACGGACGATCGTCCTTATTATTATGCCGTTTAAACCAATTATTTAAATGTGTTTGTTAAATTCGGCATCATGTAAGTTGCACTGAAAGGTCCACACACTGCTTCCAGCGAGGCTCCCCCGCCCTCCTGCTGATAGTTCACGAGCGTCAAGTTCCTCAACCCCCCCGTTGATCATTCTCGATCGTTGGCACGCTGATACAATTTTTTTGTTTAAATGGAACTTCATATCAAAAAGGTTGCCGACCCCTGCAGTAGGCTATAAACAATTAAAGGGATAATTGGGAAGGCATTACAAATGTAAATATATTTTAAATAATAAAACAATCCCACCACCACAGGTATCTACAGGAGAAGAGGGAATTCTCTCCACAAAATGTGAATGCCCATGTGGAGAATGAAAATGCAGTCATGCGGCTGCATGAGCCATCTTTGCCATCCACAATTTCAGCTGCACTGACACCCCCTGTCAGTGGAAGAAGCCAAAGGCAGCTAAACGTATGCATTCAGTGGAGGAGCTATTTCCTCCAACCAATAACTAATTGAACCCGCTGAACAGAGAGCCCACCTCCGAAGATCGTGACTGGCTGAGGGACAGACTCAGGGGCAGGTTCTCAGGAATTTCTTGGCTTCTCTCCCCCGAGCCAGAAGAGGAACACTACAGCTTGGTAACACTTACTGTTCCTGGAATTATCAAATATGTTGGGCATCAGGGATCTGAGGCAATTGTGGCAAGCATGGCATTGTCTGAAGAGCAACAGAGGGCAATTCAGGTGGCTACCACTGGTCAGCGAACCAACCCAAACTGGCATTTGTTCAGGAAAGGAAGGTTGACTGCCAGCAACTTTGGAGCTGTTCTGAGGTCAAAGCGTGTGACTGCTTCCTTTATTGCCAGGGTGCCAGGGCAACAACAGGCCCTTGATGGTGTTTTGTCTGTACAGTGGGGGACTATGAATGAATGTGAGGGCGTCAGGGCATTCACCACTGCAACCCAGATGCAGATCCATGAGTCAGATTTGTGGCTCTCCCAATCAAGATTGTTGGGGGCATCTCCAGATGGTCTGGTAGGGTCTTCCACTGTGCTGGAGGTAAAGTGTCCCTACGGAGCCAGGGAAATGACAATTAGTGAAGCATTGCAAATCAAGGGCTTCTGTGTCAGTAAGGAAGGAGAAACATTCAGCCTGCGTGAGGAACATCCTTACTGACACCAAGTGCAAGGTCAGCTTCACCTCACTGCAAGAAAGAAGAAGAAATAAAAAAATTGAGAATCGTTTTTAATTTATATTTACTCGCCTTTGCAATGTTGTGGTTGTTAGAGTGTTAGGTTTCCTGTCAGCTCGTCTGTTGGGAAGATATAAAATATTAGTTTCATGGAAGTCACATCGTCACATATAAGAGCATTAAGACATACAGTACATAGGCTAAAACAAACCATCTAAAGATATAACCTTGCACTTTGATAAGTCTCGTGAATATTTTCACTATTTTGACATTTTTATAGATCAAAATTGAACGAATGAAATAAATGGTAGATTAATCCATATTGAAAATAGGTGTCAGCTGCTACACTAATTATAATGGTTATATTTCTTAATTGATTAAGATAAGATATTACTGTATTGATCCCAATTTGGGAAATGTTTGTGTTGTAGCAGCATAACAAGAAAAACTAAATATAAGTTATCATATATACAAAAGTATGTGAGGGATGGAATACTAAATTGAATATAAATGTAAAATGTACATGTGATTTTACGTCCGAGAGAAGCTATGGAGCAGAGAGTTCTCTGCCAGCCAGAGGTGATTTGTTATTAGTTCAATATGTCCAACTGATTTCCCTGACTACAATCTTTAGTTACATGGTGAAACGTTATGCTGCATGTACTAATTCGACTTATCATATAAGCTACACAGGTTTTAATAGGATATATTCATTATCTTTACTTATGTTGCGGTCTTTTCAGCAGCGCCATCTCTAAAACGGCGATACAGTTACTACCCATCATTTACATTTCACCGTGACATGGACAAAAATGTAACGTCAGCTTACCTCATGGCACAAATCCAGACTTTCCTTTGGAAAACATTGGCCGGGAAACGATAGAACAAGCACGTTTCATGCGAAGACCTGTGGCTGCAAACCGGAGCAAAGCAACAAACCATTGCGTAGCTAACTAGTAGCGCTAGCTTTAGCTAACGTTAGCTAACGAAACTAACTGCCGAGTAAAATTGGAAAACACTGGTAATTAATTATTCTATAATTTGTAAAACTACGGTGTTAAAAACGACAATTTCAAAAATACAGATTCTAAAGTTCAGATATAGATATACTGATACTAAAGATAGGCAGGTACTTGCTTTCAAGCAGAACACAGGGGAAAACAAACTTAGCGGGAGTGTTTACGTGTTAGGCGTAATGACGTACAACGGCCTCGACAATTTCTGTAGTCCTATTCAGCCACTCGGTAACAACCATCGTTTTTCAGACACGTAAACTCTTCAAAAATCACCAATGGGGTCACTGCTGATGTATTTCATGTCGTAGAACAAAATGTGATTGATCTCTTAAATTTGTGTCAACCACAGACCTTATTTCGAGCTATTTTCCAACACCCTATGGAAAAAATGCATTGCTTTTTGACGAAGTGCTAAAAATGCTAACTTACTTCCGGGTTTTACGACGCATCACTGCGGTTCTCTATGACTTCCATGTTAAAAAAAGACTTGATTATTTTAAAAAGTATAACACATTTGGAAAAATTTGAAAGTTTCCCATCATGTGCTGAAAAGGATGAATAGTTTGATATTTGAATGGTTCCTGCAGCTGAAATTAGGCTGAAGGAGTTAAATAAATAAAGATATCAAATGTAAGTAGTAGTGATTGAATGTTTACAAACACCTGTGTGTGTAAACCCAGAGATCAAAGGTTTCCATGGTGTCTGCTTTGATTGGATGTGTGTGTGTGTGTGTGTGTGTCTCCAATCTGTCCGGCAACACCATGACAACCATCTGCAGCACTGAGTCCCATAAGAATGCATTGAGGAGTATATCTGACCATTTTGCCACCTGTTCAAAAACTATGGCTCTTATTTAAAAAAATGACCTTGAGCATCAGGGAACCCCAATGAACTGAAATATGTTGTTTTTTGGGGTTTTGTGTGTAAAATGTGGAGATGGGAGCAGTTTATCTAAAGTGTACTTCTCTCTGCTCTGACGAAAGATCCGGAACAATTTTACATGGGAATCAATTGGGAGCTAGCTGGACTTTTTCTCTCTTTATGCCCTCAAGAGGCATTTTGTTTAATATTCTTTCTTATCTTTTTTTTTCCTCTCTGGAGAACCAGCACCTTACCGTGGTAGAGAGGTTTGTGTGCCCTGATGAACCTGGGGGCTGTGTTGTCTGGAACCTTGTGTTCCTGGTAGGGTCTCCCATGGCAAATTGGTCTCAGGCAAGGGGCCAGACTAAGATTGGTTCAAAAGACCTCATGAAAGACGACACACGAAGTGAGGATACCCGGCCCGGAGGAAGCCCGGGGTCCCCTTCTGGAGCCAGGCCCAGAAGGAGGACTCGTCGGCGAGCGTCTGGTGGCCGGGCTTGCCACGGAGCCCGGCCGGGCACAGCCCGAAAAGGCGACGTGGGCAACACCTCCGCTTCTCCGTCCCGCGGGCCCACCACCTACGGGAAACAGCGATGGGGTCGGGTGCGCTGCCAGAAGGGTGGCAGTGAAGGCAGAGGGTCTCGACGGACCAGACCCGGGCGACAGAAGCTGGCTTTGGGGACGTGGAACGTCCCCTCTCTGGGGGGGAAGGAGTCGGAGCTTGTGCGGGAGGTGGAGCGTTACCAGTTGGATCTGGTTGGGCTCACCTCTACGCACAGCATCGGCTCTGGAATCTTACTTCTGGATAGGGGTTAGGGAATGTTCCGGTATTTGGACAACATTAACATGGGATCACTCCGGTCAATGTACGTACTTCGTCTCACTGGAATATTAATGGCCAGATTGAATACAAAATCGACCCAAATTCTCCGGTCAATGACAGGAGAGTTTTGAAAGTGACAAAACACTGTTCCACACATTTAAAAACACTTAATCAATGTTTACCCAGGATCCATGCACCTTTCCTGGCTTGTAAAATGTGGTGATGCGCCCTGGAGGTAGCGGGTAGGCTCTGTGCGTGGTGCTGAACCCCAGCCTGTCTATGTGGAATACAAAAACAAACAAAGACAAACACCTTTAAGGTCACCAGGGTCGTGAGGTTCTGGTTCTGGCGGTGTGCATGGAGGGGTTTAGTCCGAGTGAGGAGTGCTCGAGCGTGGGAGGATGTGTAAGGCAGAGGAGGGGAACAAAAGGTGTGTGCAGGAGCAGGGAGAAAAGAGAAAATAAAAAGACTCAAAGTGTTCCACCTTCCAGCAGCAGCAGCAGCGGGCCCGCGGTGCTGAACACCTGCCTGTCTATGTGGAGTACAAAAACAAACAAAGACAAACACCTTTAAGGTCACCAGGGTCGTGAGGTTCTGGTTCTGGCGGTGTGCATGGAGGGGTTTGACCTGGCTCCCCGACACAATGCACATAGTCTGGAGCAGCGGAGCAGCGGCTGGGCCGTGTTCCCCCTTCTGTCCATTTGCCTATCAGTTTGTTAACGAAGTGGACAGAGGCTGTTTTTCGCCCCTAAAAGTGACTTTTAATGGTGGGTTTTGCATTTAAATGATGGGTCTTATCATTGTGGAGGGTCCCCAAGACAATGAAACTAGTCTGGAGCTCGCTGGGGTCCCGCAAAATGCTTTAATCACGATTTTGTCCATTTCCCCATCAGTTTGTTAACGAAGTGGACAGAGGCTGTTTTTTGCCCTTAAAAGTGACTTTTAATGGTGTTTTTTGTATTTAAATGATGGGTCTTATCATTGCGGAGGGTCCCCGACACAATGCAACTAGTCTGGAGCTCGCTGGGGTCCCGCAAAATGCTTTAATCACGATTTTGTCCATTTTCCATATCAGTTTGTTAACGAAGTGGACAGAGGCTGTTTTTTGCCCTTAAAAGTGACTTTTAATGGTGTTTTTGGCATTTAAATGATGGGTTTTATCATTCTCCAGGGTCCCCGACACAATGAAACTAGTCTGGAGCTCGCTGGGGTCCCGCAAAATGCTTTAATCACACTTTTGTCCATTTTCCTATCAGTTTGTTAACGAAGTGGACAGAGGCTGTTTTTTGCCCCTAAAAGTGACTTTTAATGGTGTTTTTGGCATTTAAATGATGGCTTTTATCATTCTCCAGGGTCCCCGACACAATGCAACTAGTCTGGAGCTCGCTGGGGTCCCGCAAAATGCTTTAATCACACTTTTGTCCATTTTCCTATCAGTTTGTTAACGAAGTGGACAGAGGCTGTTTTTTGCCCCTAAAAGTGACTTTTAATGGTGTTTTTGGCATTTAAATGATGGGTTTTATCATTCTCCAGGGTCCCCGACACAATGAAACTAGTCTGGAGCTCGCTGGGGTCCCGCAAAATGCTTTAATCAAGATTTTGTCCATTTCCCCATCAGTTTGTTAACGAAGTGGACAGAGGCTGTTTTTTGCCCCTAAAAGTGACTTTTAATGGTGTTTTTGGCATTTAAATGATGGGTTTTATCATTCTGCAGGGTCCCCGACACAATGCACATAGTCTGGAGCTCGCTGGGGTCCCGCAAAATGCTTTAATCACGATTTTGTCCATTTCCCCATCAGTTTGTTAACGAAGTGGACAGAGGCTGTTTTTTGCCCCTAAAAGTGACTTTTAATGGTGTTTTTGGCATTTAAATGATGGGTTTTATCATTCTACAGGGTCCCCGACACAATGCACATAGTCTGGAGCTCGCTGGGGTCCCGCAAAATGCTTTAATCACGATTTTGTCCATTTCCCCATCAGTTTGTTAACGAAGTGGACAGAGGCTGTTTTTTGCCCCTAAAAGTGACTTTTAATGGTGTTTTTGGCATTTAAATGATGGGTGTTATCATTCTCCAGGGTCCCCGACACAATGCACATAGTCTGGAGCTCGCTGGGGTCCCGCAAAATGCTTTAATCACGATTTTGTCCATTTCCCCATCAGTTTGTTAACGAAGTGGACAGAGGCTGTTTTTTGCCCCTAAAAGTGACTTTTAATGGTGTTTTTGGTATTTAAATGATGGGTCTTATCATTATCCAGGGTCCCCGACACAATGAAACTAGTCTGGAGCTCGCTGGGGTCCCGCAAAATGCTTTAATCACGATTTTGTCCATTTCCCCATCAGTTTGTTAACGAAGTGGACAGAGGCTGTTTTTTGCCCCTAAAAGTGACTTTTAATGGTGTTTTTGGCATTTAAATGATGGGTTTTATCATTCTCCAGGGTCCCCGACACAATGCACATAGTCTGGAGCTCGCTGGGGTCCCGCAAAATGCTTTAATCACGATTTTGTCCATTTCCCCATCAGTTTGTTAACGAAGTGGACAGAGGCTGTTTTTTCCCCTAAAAGTGACTTTTAATGGTGTTTTTGGTATTTAAATGATGGGTCTTATCATTATCCAGGGTCCCCGACACAATGAAACTAGTCTGGAGCTCGCTGGGGTCCCGCAAAATGCTTTAATCACGATTTTGTCCATTTCCCCATCAGTTTGTTAACGAAGTGGACAGAGGCTGTTTTTTGCCCCTAAAAGTGACTTTTAATGGTGTTTTTTGGCATTTGAATGATGGGTTTTATCATTCTCCAGGGTCCCCGACACAATGAAACTAGTCTGGAGCTCGCTGGGGTCCCGCAAAATGCTTTAATCACGATTTTGTCCATTTCCCCATCAGTTTGTTAACGAAGTGGACAGAGGCTGTTTTTTGCCCCTAAAAGTGACTTTTAATGGTGTTTTTGGCATTTAAATGATGGGTTTTATCATTCTACAGGGTCCCCGACACAATGCACATAGTCTGGAGCTCGCTGGGGTCCCGCAAAATGCTTTAATCACGATTTTGTCCATTTCCCCATCAGTTTGTTAACGAAGTGGACAGAGGCTGTTTTTTGCCCCTAAAAGTGACTTTTAATGGTGTTTTTGGTATTTAAATGATGGGTCTTATCATTCTCCAGGGTCCCCGACACAATGAAACTAGTCTGGAGCTCGCTGGGGTCCCGCAAAATGCTTTAATCACGATTTTGTCCATTTCCCCATCAGTTTGTTAACGAAGTGGACAGAGGCTGTTTTTTGCCCCTAAAAGTGACTTTTAATGGTGTTTTTGGCATTTAAATGATGGGTTTTATCATTCTCCAGGGTCCACGACACAATGCACATAGTCTGGAGCTCGCTGGGGTCCCGCAAAATGCTTTAATCACGATTTTGTCCATTTCCCCATCAGTTTGTTAACGAAGTGGACAGAGGCTGTTTTTTGCCCCTAAAAGTGACTTTTAATGGTGTTTTTGGTATTTAAATGATGGGTCTTATCATTATCCAGGGTTCCCGACACAATGAAACTAGTCTGGAGCTCGCTGGGGTCCCGCAAAATGCTTTAATCACGATTTGGTCCATTTCCCCATCAGTTTGTTAACGAAGTGGACAGAGGCTGTTTTTTGCCCCTAAAAGTGACTTTTAATGGTGTTTTTGGCATTTAAATGATGGGTTTTATCATTCTCCAGGGTCCCCGACACAATGAAACTAGTCTGGAGCTCGCTGGGGTCCCGCAAAATGCTTTAATCACGATTTTGTCCATTTCCCCATCAGTTTGTTAACGAAGTGGACAGAGGCTGTTTTTTGCCCCTAAAAGTGACTTTTAATGGTGTTTTTGGTATTTAAATGATGGGTCTTATCATTATCCAGGGTCCCCGACACAATGAAACTAGTCTGGAGCTCGCTGGGGTCCCGCAAAATGCTTTAATCACGATTTGGTCCATTTCCCCATCAGTTTGTTAACGAAGTGGACAGAGGCTGTTTTTTGCCCCTAAAAGTGACTTTTAATGGTGTTTTTTGTATTTAAATGATTGGTCTTATCATTATCCAGGGTCCCCGACACAATGCAACTAGTCTGGAGCTCGCTGGGGTCCCGCAAAATGCTTTAATCACACTTTTGTCCATTTTCCCATCAGTTTGTTAACGAAGTGGACAGAGGCTGTTTTTTGCCCCTAAAAGTGACTTTTAATGGTGTTTTTTGTATTTAAATGATGGGTCTTATCCTTGTGGAGGGTCCCCAAGACAATGCAACTAGTCTGGAGCTCGCTGGGGTCCCGCAAATGCTTTAATCACACTTTTGTCCATTTGCCCATCAGTTTGTTAACGAAGTGGACAGAGGCTGTTTTTTGCCCCTAAAAGTGACTTTTAATGGTGTTTTTTGTATTTAAATGATGGGTCTTATCGTTCTCCAGGGTCCCCGACACAATGAAACTAGTCTGGAGCTCGCTGGTGTCCCGCAAATGCTTTAATCAGGCGTTTTAACACTTTTCCCCACGAAAACGATTTTTAATCATTTTTTGGGGGCTATATAAATCAAATTCCGGTTAATGCCGAGCACAATCGTACCTTTTACTATTTTAATGTATTTGCATGATATATCTTTGGGCTATAAAAGCGACATGTTTGGATGACTTTGTCAGTTTATGGAGCTTATCCCACAAATCCCGGATGTTCCGGGCCAAATTTGGGAGCTCATAGGCAGCCTGCCATAGGCCTCCACCCGTGGAATGAAAAAAAATGAAAGAAAACGGTCAATTATATGTTAAAATAATCAAAAAATGAACTTTTAAAATTACATGGGAGAGGGGATCTGAAAAATTGGAGAAGGGGAAAAGTGTTCGGCGCTTCGGGACGAAGCGCCGAACACTTTTCCCCTCCCCCGTTGCAAGGTACAACGGAGAGGGGAATCCAGACTTCCCCTCCTCCGTTGTAAAAAACCGTTCATGTTTTACAAGCTACCTTCTGCACGAAATCGGAAACCCGGTTTTTGAGAGGACTCAGAAAAAAAACGGCTGTGTAACTTCATGGAGGAATTCATCCGCTGTATGTGCACTTTGGCTCGGATACATTTTGTTGCCTGGAGACCCCCCAGCATGGTTCTTACCAAACTTAAAGTTTTTGAACTGGGCTCTGGAGGAAGGTGAGGGGAGTTGACAGGGGACTTTACCCGCCTTATGGGGCACTATTCTCGGATACATTTTTTCATTTTCACCCATTTTTGATGGTTCTCCAAAAAATAACTCTGACTTTTTCAGAGTGTGGAGGAAGGTGAGGGGAGTTGACAGGGGACTTTACCCGCCTTATGGGGCACTATTCTCGGATACATTTTTTCATTTTCACCCATTTTTGATGGTTCTCCAAAAAATAACTCTGACTTTTTCAGAGTGTGGAGGAAGGTGAGGGGAGTTGACAGGGGACTTTACCCGCCTTATGGGGCACTATTCTCGGATACATTTTTTCATTTTCACCCATTTTTGATGGTTCTCCAAAAAATAACTCTGACTTTTTCAGAGTGTGGATGAAGGTGAGGGGAGTTGACAGGGGACTTTACCCGCCTTATGGGGCACTATTCTCGGATACATTTTTTCATTTTCACCCATTTTTGATGGAACTCCAAAAAATAACTCTGACTTTTTCAGAGTGTGGAGGAAGGTGAGGGGAGTTGACAGGGGACTTTACCCGCCTTATGGGGCACTATTCTCGGATACATTTTTTCATTTTCACCCATTTTTGATGGTTCTCCAAAAAATAACTCTGACTTTTTCAGAGTGTGGAGGAAGGTGAGGGGAGTTGACAGGGGACTTTACCCGCCTTATGGGGCACTATTCTCGGATACATTTTTTCATTTTCACCCATTTTTGATGGAACTCCAAAAAATAACTCTGACTTTTTCAGAGTGTGGAGGAAGGTGAGGGGAGTTGACAGGGGACTTTACCCGCCTTATGGGGCACTATTCTCGGATACATTTTTTCATTTTCACCCATTTTTGATGGTTCTCCAAAAAGACAAGTTAGTCTTTTTTCTTCCCCCTTCCTCTTCTGATTTCTCACTGATCGAATGGCAAACGCGAGCCGCCATCGGAGGGCCTCCGCCGGCCCGGCCTCGTGCCGGTGCTCTGGCGGTCGGTTCCTCCGAACTGCGGGTTCGACTCTGATGGCCGGGAGGGACGAGGGAAACGTCGGGGGGGTCTGCTGGAGGCTCCTGCTGGAGTCTTGCGTTCACTGGGACCTGGCTCGAAAAACTCGAAACCCTGACTCCAGTGCGGTGTTGCGGCCATGCGCCTCCGGGTACCAGACTCCCCTGCCTCCTCCGTGTTGCGTGGGCTGCGTGGGGGTAACCCTGCGTGTCCGTTACCCTGCGTGTCTCTTACCTCCCAGGCCGACCGATATGAAGCGTTTCCAAGACGAACCGTCTGACTCAGGGGTCCCACCACAGGTTCCGTAGCGGGGTGGAAGTTCCACCTCCCCTCTTTGCCGCGGAATGCAAAACAAACACCTGTTTCTCTCATCCTCCACTGTGGCATAGCGGCCTTAGTCGGCTGCGGCATTCAGCAATTGGCCTTGCTCCGGGCACAGGACCCTACTTCATCAAACTACCTATTTGATCCTGCGTAACAACCACATATATGCTTGTCTGCAAAGACATTGATCGAATGGCAAACGTGACCCGCCATCGGAAGGCCTCCGCCGGCCCGGCTTCGTGCCGGTGCTCTGGCGGTCGGTTCTTCCAAACTGCGGGTTTGACTCTGCTCCTGGGAGCACATATGCTTGTCTGCAAAGAGGGACATGCCTGGTCCCGCCCAGGTGTTCTTCTACGGCTAGTGTCCAGCCAGCTGCGGTATCATCAAATTTGACCCGCCATCGGAGGGCCTCCTCCCCGGGTCCAGCTTCCGGTGCTTGGCGGTCGGTTCCTCCAAACTGTGGGATTGACTCTGCTCCTGGGAGCATATATGCTTGTCTGCAAAGAGGGACATGCCTGGTCCCGCCCAGGTGTTCTTCTACGGCTAGTGTCCAGCCAGCTGCGGTATCATCAAATTTGACCCGCCATCGGAGGGCCTCCTCCCCCGGGTCCAGCTTCCGGTGCTTGGCGGTCGGTTCCTCCAAACTGTGGGATTGACTCTGCTCCTGGGAGCGCATATGCTTGTCTGCAAAGAGGGACATGCCTGGTCCCGCCCAGGTGTTCTTCTACGGCTAGTGTCCAGCCAGCTGCGGTATCATCAACTTTGACCCGCCATCGGAGGGCCTCCTCCCCCGGGTCCAGCTTCCGGTGCTTGGCGGTCGGTTCATCCAAACTACGGGTAATCCTGGAGCGGACATAAACAAATAATGATATTTTACAGGACATGATGGATATGTGTTTTTTCCAGGCTTTTTGGAAATAAACCAAATGTGATTTTGCAGTGCATGATATAGCTCATTTTACCCATGTGATGTTGTGCAGTACATTACTGAGCTCATTTAACGATATGGTCTACCAGGTGAAGTGGGATGCTGCCATTTCCCAACTGGTCTCCGGAAAAATATAAGGAGAGTTGACAGGGGACTCTGCCCAGTGCTCATGAACTAAATGAGGGGTGTGTTAGAGGGGAAAGGCTCTGGCTGTTTCTGCAGCCTCTGCATCTACCTTCTCTCCCCACCCCGATACCAGCGCGTGCCTGCTGTAAAAGGCAGGTGCACGGGCTCTCACTTCCACTAACTCTGAGCCTGGCTCCCGAGCAGCACGTTCTCCCCGGCAGTCCGCCAGCAGATGAAAAACACCCACCTCTCCGCCTCTTCCGAGGGACGAGGGAACCGCGCGGGGGGGTCTGCTGGAGGCTCCTGCCGGGTGCTCCGTACTGCGTTTCACCGGGACCTGGCTCGAAAAACTCGGAACTCTGACTCCAGTGCGGTGTGGCGGTCTCGCCCTGGCCGTCCACCGTGCGCCTCCGGGTACCTGACTCCCCTGCCTCCTCCGGGGGCAGGTGCGAGGGGTTCAATGCCTCCTCCCCCCGCTGCGGCGAAAGCCGGAGCGGGACGGAGCGCCCGGAGGTACTGTTACCCCCACGTTTTGTACCCAAAACTGTCTTGTGAGTTCGTGGCAGAACCATGAAACAAAAAACAATCAATGTATCGGACCCATCGCCAGTCGCGTTGGTGCGGAGGTGGGACCATTTTAACCAGGTGGTAACCCAAGTCCTCCCCTTGGTCCGTGTTCCCTGCATTGAAGCATCGGACCCATGGTTGCAATCAGCAGTTGGCTAACGCATATAAACGGAGAAACAGAAAACCATTTAAATAGAATTCATTGTGTGTGTTTTTGGAAGGATGTTGACCGAATGCCCGGTGTGCAGCCTCCGCTATCTGGCTTTGAATAAGCACCTTAAGCACAAACATGCAGTGCGGAACCTGGATGAAAGAGGCATCATTCTTAAAATGGCCAGTGGTAGAATAAATGTTCGGACCAAACCCTGTCCCATCACAGGGTGTTCGTATGCTGGGAGGAAACTACACCGTCATGTAACTCGTGACCACCCTGAGTTCTCCCGAGATGAGGCACATCAGGTCATGGCAAGGCTGAAGCATAGTGTGGCCCTGCAGTTGCTCCATGACCTCCGAGAGACTAATCCCATCATTGGAATGGCTACATCATTGGATATAGACAATGAGGAGGAATACCCGGTGCACCCTCCACCCTTCTCCCCACATACCGAGTGTGACGAAGAGGACTGCATGCAGGTGAGGCTGGACAATGTGGCATTGAGGGCTCAGAAGGATGCCCTCATTGATGAGGTGAAGACCCTGCGCTCCAGGCTAAAACAGGGTCTAAAACCCAGGAAGCAGAATGCCACTGCTGCTCTGCTTGAGGAAGACGAAGAATGTATACGATTTAAGGGCGTAGCAATCCCAAGTACCCCCGACATGAACTCAGTAGCCTCCGGCAGCAATACCCCTCTCAAGACCCCGGTGAAGACTGTCATGCGGTCCATAGAAGCCTCTGCGAGTGAGACCCCCCTCAAGTCTGTGATGCGGTCCCCAGAAGCCTCCGGAAGCAAGACCCCGGTGAAGACTGTCATGCGGTCCGACAAAGCCTCCGGTAGTGAGACCCCGGTGAAGACTGTCATGTGGTCCCCAGAAGCCTCCGGAAGCAAGACCCCGGTGAAGACTGTCATGCGGTCCGACAAAGCCTCCGGTAGAGAGACCCCTCTCAAGTCTGTGATGCGGTCCCCAGAAGCCTCCGGAAGCAAGACCCCAGTGAAGACTGTCATGTGATCCCCAGAAGCCTCCGGTAGTGAGACCCCAGTGAAGACTGTCATGCGGTCCATAGAAGCCTCTGCGAGTGAGATCCCTCTCAAGTCTGTGATGCGGTCCCCAGAAGCCTCCGGAAGCAAGACCCCGATGCAGACTGTCATGCGGTCCGTAGAAGCCTCCTGTAGTGAGACCCCTGTATGCCAGAAGAAGGGGTGGTAGTGTCAAGAATAAGGCCGAATATGTATGTCGATGTGCGGACGGTAAAGCACCGCAAAATCCACCCCTTTAGGGTAACCAGGGGCATGAAGTTCTGTAGGGTGTGAACATCTGGGTTTAGTCCGAGTGAGGAGTGTTCGAGCGTGGGAGGATGTGTAATGCAGAGGAGGGTAACAAAAGGTGTGTGCAGGAGCAGGGAGAAAAGAGAAAATAAAAAGACTCAAAGTGTTCCACCTTCCAGCAGCAGCAGCAGCGGGCCCGCTCTGTCCGTGGTGCTGAACACCTGCCTGTCTATGTGGAGTACAAAAACAAACAAAGACAAACACCTTTAAGGTCACCAGGGGCGTGAGGTTCTGGTTCTGGCGGTGTGCATGGAGGGGTTTAGTCCGAGTGAGGAGTGCTCGAGCGTGGGAGGATGTGTAAGGCAGAGGAGGGGAACAAAAAAAAACGAATACAAATAAGTTAAAGTGTGAACCTCCAGCAGGGCAGGTGCTGCTGCTGCTGCTGCTGCTGCTGCTGCTGCTGCTGCTGCTGCTGCTGCTGTGAAGGAGGACGAATATTGATGCTTGTGTTCGGACGGTAAAGCACCGCAAAATCCACCCCCCCTTAAAGGTGACCAGGGGCATGAGATTCTGCAGGGTGTGAACATCTGGGTTTAGTCCGTGGGGGAGTGCTTAAGTCCGGGGGCCCGGGGTCTCACGGTGCACGAGGTTATGGAAGTGCCACTGTTGCCGGAGGTCCTTAGTCCGTCCTTTGGGGCTCTGTCAGGGGCTACAGAGAGGTGGTTTTCCCGGTCCCTCTCCTGGAGGTATGAAATAACCTGAGCTCCATGTGAGGGAGCCGTGCTGGAGCTGCTTAGTCCGTCCTTTGGTGGTCTGTGAGGGGCTAATGAGAGGTGTTTTCCCCGGTCTATTTGATGGAAGTCTGACACGAGCAGAGTGTGCATGCTTTGAAACTAATCCACCCACAATTAGCATGCTATTTTAGGGTATAAATCGTACCTTGTCACCATGCACTGTGCTCCCTGGGACGACGCGCCCTCCTGTGGGGACACATGAGAACTGCACTCAAATAACTTTGTGCTTTTTAAACAGTTTAACATATTTTTTTCCACATTTAAAAAACGCTTTCTGCCCTGGAAATCATTTCTAATCATTATTACCGTTATGGAGGGGCTGCAGGAACACTTTCCCCGCCTTGCAAACATTTATTCCTGGTTCAAATAATCAATTTGTTCCGCCTGCTTTGCGTCAGCACCTCTGCGGCTGTCGGATTAACACAGATGAATGCACTTTTAACACTCACGCAGCCAGAATTCCTGCTCTTTTCCTGGGTTACAAAGTGAGGTGACGCAGCCTGTCCTCTGAGTCTCCCCGCCTCTCATAGACTTATTTCTGGGTAAAAAAAGCCATGTGCTCCGCCCCCTGGATCTCTGCATGTGTGTGTGTGCCTGTGAGTCTGTGGCTACTGTCCACATGCCCGCATTAGGAGGCACTATTTTCGGATACATTTTCTCATTTTCACCACTTTTCATGTTTTTATTATGTATATTGTTATATTATTATTATTATTATTATTGTATATATGTATACTGTGTATACTGTTTTTGTAAAAATCATGTGATTATTAAATAAATAATAAAACATGAATATAACCTTGAAGTTTCCCAGGGGCAAATACAGTGCCAGGTGTCAGACTATTTAAACAATGTTTACCCAGGATTCCGACACCTTCCCTGGCTTGTAAAATGCGGTGATGCGCCCTGGAGGTATCAGACTATTTTAAACAACTTTTCCCCGCCTTTCAAACACTTGTTCCTGGCTTATAGCCTGTCATTTTGCAGGATATAATTTAACATGGAACCTCTCCCAGGGGCAAATACAGTGCCAGGTGTCAGACTATTTAAACAATGTTTACCCAGGATTCCGACACCTTCCCTGGCTTGTAAAATGCGGTGATGCGCCCTGGAGGTATCAGACTATTTTAAACAACTTTTCCCCGCCTTTCAAACACTTGTTCCTGGCTTATAGCCTGTCATTTTGCAGGATATAATTTAACATGGAACCTCTCCCAGGGGCAAATACAGTGCCAGGTGTCAGACTATTTAAACAATGTTTACCCAGGATTCCGACACCTTCCCTGGCTTGTAAAATGCGGTGATGCGCCCTGGAGGTATCAGACTATTTTAAACAACTTTTCCCCGCCTTTCAAACACTTGTTCCTGGCTTATAGCCTGTCATTTTGCAGGATATAATTTAACATGGAACCTCTCCCAGGGGCAAATACAGTGCCAGGTGTCAGACTATTTAAACAATGTTTACCCAGGATTCCGACACCTTCCCTGGCTTGTAAAATGCGGTGATGCGCCCTGGAGGTATCAGACTATTTTAAACAACTTTTCCCCGCCTTTCAAACACTTGTTCCTGGCTTATAGCCTGTCATTTTACAGGATATAATTTAACATGGAACCTCTCCCAGGGGCAAATACAGTGCCAGGTGTCAGACTATTTAAACAATGTTTACCCAGGATTCCGACACCTTCCCTGGCTTGTAAAATGCGGTGATGCGCCCTGGAGGTATCAGACTATTTTAAACAACTTTTCCCCGCCTTTCAAACACTTGTTCCTGGCTTATAGCCTGTCATTTTGCAGGATATAATTTAACATGGAACCTCTCCCAGGGGCAAATACAGTGCCAGGTGTCAGACTATTTAAACAATGTTTACCCAGGATTCCGACACCTTCCCTGGCTTGTAAAATGCGGTGATGCGCCCTGGAGGTATCAGACTATTTTAAACAACTTTTCCCCGCCTTTCAAACACTTGTTCCTGGCTTATAGCCTGTCATTTTGCAGGATATAATTTAACATGGAACCTCTCCCAGGGGCAAATAGAGTGCCAGGTGTCAGACTATTTAAACAATGTTTACCCAGGATTCCGACACCTTCCCTGGCTTGTAAAATGCGGTGATGCGCCCTGGAGGTATCAGACTATTTTAAACAACTTTTCCCCGCCTTTCAAACACTTGTTCCTGGCTTATAGCCTGTCATTTTGCAGGATATAATTTAACATGGAACCTCTCCCAGGGGCAAATACAGTGCCAGGTGTCAGACTATTTAAACAATGTTTACCCAGGATTCCGACACCTTCCCTGGCTTGTAAAATGCGGTGATGCGCCCTGGAGGTATCAGACTATTTTAAACAACTTTTCCCCGCCTTTCAAACACTTGTTCCTGGCTTATAGCCTGTCATTTTGCAGGATATAATTTAACATGGAACCTCTCCTGGAAATGGACATACTCTGCGCATTTCCAGGAGAGGTTCCATGTTAAATTATATCCTGCAAAATGACAGGCAACAACTCTCTTCCAGACGTTTAAAAACACTTTTCCGACTATTTTAAACAACTTTTCCCCGCCTTTCAAACACTTGTTCCTGGCTTATAGCCTGTCATTTTGCAGGATATAATTTAACATGGAACCTCTCCCAGGGGCAAATACAGTGCCAGGTGTCAGACTATTTAAACAATGTTTACCCAGGATTCCGACACCTTCCCTGGCTTGTAAAATGCGGTGATGCGCCCTGGAGGTATCAGACTATTTTAAACAACTTTTCCCCGCCTTTCAAACACTTGTTCCTGGCTTATAGCCTGTCATTTTGCAGGATATAATTTAACATGGAACCTCTCCTGGAAATGGACATACTCTGCGCATTTCCAGGAGAGGTTCCATGTTAAATTATATCCTGCAAAATGACAGGCAACAACTCTCTTCCAGACGTTTAAAAACACTTTTCCGACTATTTTAAACAACTTTTCCCCGCCTTTCAAACACTTGTTCCTGGCTTATAGCCTGTCATTTTGCAGGATATAATTTAACATGGAACCTCTCCCAGGGGCAAATACAGTGCCAGGTGTCAGACTATTTAAACAATGTTTACCCAGGATTCCGACACCTTCCCTGGCTTGTAAAATGCGGTGATGCGCCCTGGAGGTATCAGACTATTTTAAACAACTTTTCCCCGCCTTTCAAACACTTGTTCCTGGCTTATAGCCTGTCATTTTGCAGGATATAATTTAACATGGAACCTCTCCTGGAAATGGACATACTCTGCGCATTTCCAGGAGAGGTTCCATGTTAAATTATATCCTGCAAAATGACAGGCAACAACTCTCTTCCAGACGTTTAAAAACACTTTTCCGACTATTTTAAACAACTTTTCCCCGCCTTTCAAACACTTGTTCCTGGCTTATAGCCTGTCATTTTGCAGGATATAATTTAACATGGAACCTCTCCTGGAAATGGACATACTCTGCGCATTTCCAGGAGAGGTTCCATGTTAAATTATATCCTGCAAAATGACAGGCAACAACTCTCTTCCAGACGTTTAAAAACACTTTTCCGACTATTTTAAACAACTTTTCCCCGCCTTTCAATCACTTGTTCCTGGCTTATAGCCTGTCATTTTGCAGGATATAATTTAACATGGAACCTCTCCTGGAAATGGACATACTCTGCGCATTTCCAGGAGAGGTTCGATGTTAAATTATATCCTGCAAAATGACAGGCTACAACTCTCTTCCAGACGTTTAAAAACACTTTCCCCGACCATTTAAACATTATTTATGGCTTGTAAAGTGCGGTGATGAGCCCTGACAGTATCAGACTATTTAAAGGGTTACCAGGAGCATGAGAATATCCTCCACAGAAGGGGTGGTGGTGCCGTGAATAAGGCCGAATATGGATACCGATGTGCGGACGGTAAAGCACCGCAAAATCCACCCCCTTTAGGTTAACCAGGGGCATGGAGTTCTGTAGGGTGTGAACATCTGAGTTTAGTCCGTGGGGGAGTGCTTAAGTCCGGGAGTCCGGGGACTCACGGTGTGCAAGGTTATGGAGGTGCCCATGTCAGGGACACATGCTGGAGGTCTGTGGTCCGTCCTTTGGGGGTCTTGGAGGGGCCACAGAGAGGAGATTTCCCCGGTCTCTGTCCTGGATGAGTGAAATAAACAGAGTCTCCATGTCAGGGACACATGCTGGAGGTCTCTCTCCCGAGAGTGGACGTCCATTGCCTGTAAATTGGTCTAACATTAGGTCTGTCACTTTGGCTAACCGCACCACTGTCTGTCGTCTCCCGCAAGTGGACATCCATTGTCACTTTGGCTAACCGCACCACTGTCTGTCGTCTCCCGCAAGTGGACATCCATTGCCCCTAAATAGGGTTGGACTCTATTCTTCTCCGGAGTTGCTCAAGGTGTGAGGCGCCGGGCGGGTGTGGGGATACTCACAAGTCCCCGGTTGGGTGCTTCGTTGTTGGAGTCTACCCCAGTGGACGAGAGGGTTGCCTCCCTACGCCTGCGGGTTATGGGGGGGAAAACTCTGACATTTGTGTGTGCTTATGCACCCAACAGCAGTTCAGAGTATACGGCCTTCTTGGAGACCCTGGAAAGAGTCCTGTATGGGGCTCCTGAAGGGGACTCTTTAATCTTGCTGGGAGGCTTCAACGCACATGTGGGCAATGATGGAGACACTTGGAGGGGAGTGATTGGGAGGAACGGCCCCCCTGATCTGAACCGGAGTGGTGGTTTGTTACTGGACTTCTGTGCTAGTCATGGATTGGCCATAACAAACACCATGTTCGAACATAAGGATGCTCATAAGTGTACGTGGTACCAGAGCACCCTAGGCAGAAGGTCCATGATCGATTTGGTTATCGTATCATCGGACCTGAGGCCGTATGTTTTGGACACTCGGGTAAAGAGAGGGGCGGAGTTGTCAACTGATCACCATCTGGTGGTGAGTTGGGTCGAGTGGCGGGGGAAGCCTCTGGATAGACCTGGTAAGCCCAAACGTGTAGTTCGGGTGAACTGGGAACGTCTGGAGGAGGCCCAAGTTCAGGAGGCCTTCAACTCACACCTCCGGCGGAGCTTTTCAGGCATTCCTGTGGAGGTTGGGGACATTGAACCTGAGTGGTCGGTGTTCAAAGCCTCTATTGCCGAAGCCGCGGCGGGGAGCTGTGGTCTCAAGGTCCTAGGTGCCTCAAGGGGCGGTAACCCTCGAACCTCCTGGTGGACACCGGTGGTCAGGGAAGCCGTCCGACTGAAGAAGGAGGCCTTCAGGGATTTGTTATCTCGGGGGACTCCCGAGGCAGTTGCAAGGTACCGACAGGCCCGAAGGGCAGCAGCCTCAGCCGTGGCCGAGGCAAAGCAGCGGGTGTGGGAGAAGTTCGGAGAAGACATGGAAAAAGACTTTCGGGCGGCACCAAAGTTGTTCTGGAAAACTGTCCGACACCTCAGGAGGGGGAAGCAGGGAACCATCCAAGCTGTGTACAGTAAGGATGGGACGTTGTTGACCTCAACTGATGGAGTGTTAGGGCGTTGGAAGGAGCACTTTGAGGAACTCCTGAACCCGACAACTCCGCCCTCTATGTTAGAGGCAGAGCTGGAGTATGAAGGGGGATCGACACCAATCTCCCGGGGGGAGGTCACTGAGGTCGTCAAACAACTTCACAGTGGCAAAGCCCCGGGGGTGGATGAGATCCGCCCAGAAATGCTGAAGGCTCTGGGTGTTGAGGGACTGTCATGGTTGACACGTCTCATCAACGTTGCGTGGAAGTCGGAAACAGTACCGAAGGAGTGGCAGACCGGAGTGGTGGTTCCCCTTTTCAAAAAGGGGGATCAGAGGGTGTGTGCCAATTACCGAGGCATCACACTACTCAGCCTCCCCGGGAAAGTTTACTCTAAGGTACTCGAAAGGAGGGTCAGGCCGATTGTCGAACCTCAGATTGAGGAGGAACAATGCGGATTCCGTCCTGGTCGTGGAACGACGGATCAGCTTTTTACTCTCGCAAGGATCCTGGAGGGGGCCTGGGAGTATGCTTATCCAGTCTACATGTGTTTTGTAGACTTGGAGAAGGCGTATGACCGGGTTCCCAGGGAGTCACTGTGGGAGGTGCTGCGGGAGTATGGGGTGAGGGGGTCTCTACTCAGGGCCATCCAATCTCTGTACTCCCAAAGCGAGAGCTGTGTCCGGGTCCTCGGCAGTAAGTCGGACCCATTTCAGGTGAGGGTTGGCCTCCGCCAGGGCTGCGCTTTGTCACCAATCCTGTTTGTAATATACATGGATCGGATTTCGAGGCGTAGTCGTGGGGGAGGGGGTCTGCAGTTCGGTGGACTAAGGATTGCACCACTGCTTTTTGCAGATGATGTGGTTCTGATGGCTTCATCGGTCTGCGACCTTCAGCACTCACTGGATCGGTTCGCAACCGAGTGTGAAGCGGCTGGGATGAGGATCAGCACCTCCAAATCTGAGGCCATGGTTCTCAGCAGGAAACCGATGGACTGTCCACTCCAAGTAGGGAATGAGTCCTTACCCTACACACTCCCCCTCCGTGACGGAGTGAACTCCGTGGAGTGACACATGAGGCTCCCTCCTGTCAGATGGAGGGAGTAAATACAGCGGCAAGCTTTGGGACAAACTCCCCTCTCTCCGGCAGAAACAGGAAATGCCGTAACTGTATGTAGGCCTAACAACGGTTTCAAATCAGCATCTCTTTGACAAAAAATGTAGATGAATAACTCAAATAAAACTCCAAACATCTTTAATTGTGTTACTTTTTTGTAAAGCGCTTTTAGTTTTAAACCTGATGTTTATAAGCTTCTTAGTTTTTGCAACAGTCTGTAAATATACACAACTTTATAATAAAATGCACACATTTACAGTGTGTGCATGTGTGTCTTTGTTTGTGTATTTTTGCGTTTGTGTGGATTGTGTTTGTTTCCCCGTGAAAACACTCACGAGAAACACCGGCTGTTGTTATGCCTGCAGTGACGTTAAATTACTCCTTTCTCCGCTTGTATTTATGCCGTAACAAGCTTCAAAGTTGTAGGCCTATTTATCATCTGAATTTGCCGAAACAAGTTTAATATTCTGAAAGCCAAGACTTTGCTTATTTGAAATCAGATAAAAAACAAACTGTAACGGACCCTGCCGTGTTATCTATGATTAGGCCTACTATACACCTTATATTCATAATTTCAGTGGGAGGGAGGGGGAGCGGCGCTGAGGAACAGCAGAGTGGCCAGTGAGAGCTGTCATCTTCCCTTTACAAGCTTCAAACATGCCTGTAGTTAGTGAGATTGAATATAACAATCAAAAATAACAAAATATACACAGCTAGATCAGATCGCGTTTTAGATGCGCCTTTAGAGGGGAATTATTGAAACGGGATTTGTTTTCCTTTGCATCTGCTGCTGCAAAAATGTGGGGCAGGGCTGAAAAGTGGGGGGCCCCCCCACTTCCGGCGCCCTTGCTGTACATACACACAAGGGGAGTTAGTCGGTTCCGTAAGAGCCAGCTTGAGACAAACTGTGACTTTTTTTTTTGAAAGATACATTTTCTCTCTCCATTGACTTTAATACATAATTTTTCCGAAATAAGGTCCCATGGACCGGAAGTAGATGGGCGTTGTGACTTCGCCACTCTATGTCAGCGGGAGGGAGGGGGAACGGCGCTGCGGAAGAGCAGAGTGCGAGTGAGAGGTGCCTGTCATCTTCCCTTTTAAAAGCTTCAAAAATGTATTTATTGTGTGATTTTGGAAATAAAAGTTTCATATTCTGAAAGCCAAGACTTAATTTTATTTAAAATCAAACACCCAAACCCCGAAAAACAATTTTTTTATGTAAATCCACGTTTATTTTGAAATGAGCCATTGAGACTTCTGACTGATTTCGATAGAGCTGGTCACATATGATAGCAACAAGTAGTCAAGATAATCAGATTAGCTTAAGTTGCTATGCTAACATCACCCATCTAATACCAGAGAAACTTTAATAACGTCGTTGTTAGCATGTTAGCCTTTGCTTCACTAGAGCCAAACAGTGTCCATTCAGACTGAAACACATCCAATCATGGGGCTTGGGGGATATGCATGAGTTGCTTGTGTGACAGTTGCACAGAGAATTACTGCTTTACAGCGCCTCTGCTTTGAGTGTCTGGGGCCTGGCCACACCGAGGATGGCCTAACCCAGTCTCCGGCCTGCAATGCTTGCCGCATGCTCCCACGGCTCTGCCGCCGGCATCGTCTGGAGCATTTTCAGGCATATTATGTCTCGCCGGAGGAAGCTGAGGACCAGGATCTCGAGGTGGTGGAAATGGAGGAACAGGATGTCGCGGGGGAGGTGCCATTCATGTTTGCCATTCCATCAAGGAGAAAGACGACGAGGACGCCTCGTTGTCTGGTGCTTCCGGGTCCGGCGCCCAGGAGGGTCCGCCACACAGGTCTGCGCGTCAGGACTTCCCTGCGGTGATGACCATGGCGGCAGAGCGTTTGGGCCTACCGCTCCCCCCGCCACTGCCACCGAGGCTGGTAAGCCGCCTTCGTCAAGGATTCTACGGCCTGGTGCATCCGGCGCAGCTGGCCTACATTTCACCCCCGTTGCTGGATATCTGTCAATGTGTGGAGGCAACATGGCGGTGGCCACTCGAAACGAAGAATCCAGTGGCAGGTATGTCAGGAATCCTGAGGGTGCAGGGCCGCTCGGACATGGAGTGTCTCGGCATGCCCCCCCTTGATGAGAGCCTGGCGGCCCATCTGCTCCCACAGGCGGCCATATGGGCGGAGGGGAGAAAACCTCTGACCCCGCTGCCTCAGGACCGAGATATACTGGAATATTTGGACAAAATATTCCGGCTCGGAACGCAGATGGCGGCGGCGGCAAACAATCTCGGTGTATTGGGTGTCTCACTAATCACCCCTCAGCAGGACACCCCCGCCCCCCCCCCGCCTCAGGACGGGAGCGATTATTCGGAACGCTGCATTGGTCAGATGAACAATCTGATCCACCACGGTGTGGCCCCCGCAGCCGGACGCGTGATGTCCCTGGCAACAGTAGCTGCACGTCACGTGTGGTTGGGACTCACCGCGCTGTCCAGGAAGGATCGAGAGGATCTCCTTGGAGCCCCCGTATCCACGGGGGGCTCTTTGGATCAATTACCTCGGTCACACAGCGCTTCAGTCGCTTGGAGGAAGTAAGGGTGCTGCTCAGCCGCATGCTGCCGCTGGCTCTTCCTCGCGCTCCTCCTCAGGGGAGAGAGCGCGGCGTTATGGTGATGAGGAGAGAGAGACGCCGGTACAGAGCCGCTCGTTGCCCCCTCTACCGCCTCGGTTCGTCCCGCGGAACCGGCTCAATACCGGCATTTGCAGGGACGGGCTGCCCGACCCCGGCAGGCCCCACATCAGCAGGGGGCCTCTGGGTGGGGTGCGCCATCCTCTCTGCGCTGTCTGGCGGGGGGAGGAAGTGTCCCGGCGGAGAGAGTGGTTCTCTCCACCCAGGACGCAAGGACGAATCCCGCCTCCTCCCTCTTTGATGCAAATGTAGTGAAATATTCCAAATAAAAATGATTGAATATATCCCAGTCTGAGTGTCATTTATCTCCACAATTCCACACTTCCACATAATGTTAACCGTACAGATTCCCCACTCGCTGCCCCAGTTGTAACTCCAGTAAAGGAAGCAGCTAGTGGGCATGTGCATGTGAGAGTGCTAAATCGCAGGAAGTGGAAAATATCTTTTTTCTGTGTCAGCCTCCCATGAGTCAAAACCTCCTTTTTTGGAAGGTTTGGCGGCGGAGTGGGCCACCAGAGAGTACCACAGCTTCATAGCTGCGGCTCCACAGCTGATTGCACATCCTCAAACACAATGTTATGGGGAATGGAAGCTCAGCTGTGTATTAACGGAATGGATGGACAGGACGCTGTTTACAGCCTTCCACTATAGTTCTTCAAATCTTTATTCTTCCCCTTATACTTAAACTTATTTCAGCCAATACTTTGGCACTCCATAACTTCCATAAAATTCAGCTTTTTAAACTATTTTTTTAATATTGAAGTCAATAGGCGCTTTCACACCGCAGTACTTTTCCCACAAAGGTTCATGAGAACTTAGTTCATCAGAACTCTTTAGTTCTGATTAACTAAGTACAGATCGTGTTCACACCGGAATAAGTCCCTGGGGGTGGATTAGGAAAATGAAGCCGCTGACGTCACTTCTTCTTCTTCTGCTTTGGGTTTACTGGCAGGCCGCAAACAACTTCACGGCGTATACTGCCGCCCAAAATCCCAGGCCGGAAGTCCCCGGAGTTGGGGACAGGCTGAAGCCTTCCGAGTAAATCGCCAGAACGCCGACACCTCCTCATCTCCACCGCTCCCATGTTTTATTTTGTGTTGCCATAAGTTAGTCTCTCTGCGTTTCTGCACTGGGCTAATGCTAATGCTAATAATGCTAATGAGAGGATAATAAAATGGTGGCTTCACAACACTTTTTTTTTGTTTTACGGGGCGTGGTTTGCAATCCGCCCAGCCAATCAGAAATATAGCTCTTTTCTCACAAGAGAGCCGCATGAGAGTCCCTGCTCTCTAGCAGGGACGGAAAAGGGGGTAAAAAGGTTCTCATGAACTAATTTTAGTTCCGGCTCTTTTTGGTGTGAACGCGACATTTCGGAACTATATCGGAACTAAAGAGGGAAAAGTACTCCGGTGTGAACGCGGCTAATGGTACTCCTTCCACATACTTTCAGCTAGACACTTCATTCCAGCTTTCAAAGGATCACAAGACCTTCAGCTATTCAATTCTTATTCATATTTTTGATATCTGTTAAACTTTTTGAGATATTGAATTTAGTTTGGAGCTTGGTAGAGAGGCCTTTTTCATACTTTAACATTAGAGTGGATGGAGCAGCTCGTTAAGTCTAGAGTGCTTTGTTCTTAAAACAGAGTGGAGCAGTGCTTGAAATTCTCCCCCAAAAATGTTTTAAACTTGCCATAATTCCCAAACCCTACACTCCTCACACATATTTTTTCATGAAAAACGTAGGAAAACCTCTCCTAGGTTGGAAAATAAAAAAAAGATCCATCCATCCATCCATCTTCTCCCGCTTATCCGTGGTCGGGTCGCGGAAGTAGCAGTTCCAGCAGAGAGCCCCAAACTTTCTTTTCCCTGGCCACATCAACCAGCTCTGACTGGGGGATCCCAAGGCGCTCCCAGGCCAGAGAAGAGATATAATCCCTCCATCTGGTTCTAGGTCTACCCCTTGGTCTCTTCCCAGCTGGACGTGCCTGGAACACCTCCCTAGGGAGGCGCCCAGGTGGCATCCTAACTAGGTGCCCGAACCACCTCAACTGGCTCCTTTCGACGCGAAGGAGGAGCGGTTCAACTCCGAGTCCCTCCCGGATGACCGAACTTCTCACCTTATCCCTAAGGGAGACACCAGCCACCCTGCGGAGAAAACCCATCTCGGCCGCTTGTACCCGCGATCTTGTTCTTTCGGTCATCACCCATCCTTCATGACCATTGGTGAGGGTAGGAACGAAAATGGCCCGGTAGACAGAGAGCTTTGCCTTCTGGCTCAGCTCCCTTTTCGTCACAACGGTGCGGTAAAGAGACTGCAGTACCGCTCCCGCTGCTCCGATTCTCCGACCCATCTCACGCTCCATTGTTCCCTCACTCAAGAACAAGACCCCGAGATACTTGAACTCCTTCACTTGGGGTTAGGGAATGCTCCGGTTTTTGGACAAAATTAACATAGGATCACTCCGGTCAATGTACGTACTTCGTCTCACTGGAATATTAATTGCCAGATTGAATACAACATCGACCCAATTTCTCCGGTCAATGACAGGAGAGTTTTGAAAGTGACAAAACACTGTTCCACACATTTAAAAACACTTCAACAATTAAACAATGTTTACCCAGGATCCATGCACCTTCCCTGGCTTGTAAAATGTGGTGATGCGCCCTGGAGGTATTCTACTATTTAAAACATGTATACACTCATGTACACCATTCATAGGGTTCCCTAACACAATGCACATAGTCTGGAGCTCTCACTGGGGTCCTGCATATGCTTTAATCAGGCTTGTCCATTTGGCTATCAGATTGTTAACGAAATGTACAGATCCACAATTTTCCCCCTAAAAATGATTTTAAATCATTATCTTTGCATTTAAATGATTGATGTTATCATTAATATGGTTCCTTAACACAATGCACATAGCTCACTGGGGTCCTGCATATGCTTTAATCAGGCGTTTTAACACTTTTTCCCACGAAAATGATTTTTAATCACTTTTATGGGGCTATATAAATCAAATTCCGGATAATACGGAACACAATTTTACCTTTTACTATTTTATTTTTTTTGTATTATATATCTTTGGGCTATAAAAGTGAAAATGTTGGATGACTTTGTCAGTTTATGGAGCTTATCCCACAAATCCTGGAAGTTCCAGGCCGAATGTGGGAGCTCATAGGCGGCCTGACATGCGCCCCCACCCGTGGAAAGAAGAAAAAATCAAAGAAAACGGTCAATTATATCTTAAAATAATCAAAAATGAAGTTTTTGAAAAAATGTTGAATTTTCCCAACGGAGGAGGGGCTAAACTAAGCTCAACCCTTCGGCGCTTCGGGCCGAAGCCCCGGAGACTTTTGCACCCCCCCCCCGTTGCAACTTGCAACGGAGAGGGGATTTGAGACGGCCGCTTCTCTGTCAAAAAAATGTATTCATCTTTTCCAGACTAGGCCTACTGTCTGCACGAAATCAGAAACCCAGTTTTTGAGAGGATTCAGAAAAAAAACAGCTGTGTAACTTCATGGAGGAATTCATCCGCTCCATGTGTACTCTGGCTTGGATACATTTTGTTGCCCGGGGGCAAACGTTGAGTTTATGAGACACAATTTCCAGATACATTTTAACACTTTTACCTGTTTTCTACGGTTCTCCAAAAAGTAAAGTCTTACTTTGTGACAGTTGAGAAATGCAAGGGCAGTTGTCAGGGGAGCCGACCCGCATTATTAGGACTATTATCGGACACATTATTTTTATACATACTGCTCCAAGTGCAGTTTGGCTCGGATTCCATTTGTGGAGCCACCACACTCTGTCATGGTTGCCAAACTTTGAATTTGGGAAACTGGTCTCTGGAGGAATGCAAGCGGAGTTGTCATGGGATTATGACACAATTTTCAGATACATTTTAACACTTTTACCCGTTTTCTACGGTTCTCCAAAAAGTAAAGTCTTACTTTGTGACAGTGGAGAAATGCAAGGGCAGTTGTCAGGGGACAAATTATTTTTATACATACTGCTCCAAGTGCAGTTTGGCTCGGATACCATTTGTGGAGCCACTAGACTCTGTCATGGTTGCCAAACTTTGACTTTGGGAAACTGGTCTCTGTAGGAATGCAGTAGTTGTCAAGGAATTATGAGATACTAATTTCGGATAGATTTTAACACATTTAACCGTTTCATACGGTTCTCCAAAAAACAAACTCTTGCTTTGTGACAGTGGAGGAATGCCCCGAGGAGATACAATGCCACTAACTCTGAGCACTATGACTCAAGTGCGGTGTGGCGGGGTGGGACCATTTAAGTCAGCAAGTAAACTCTTACTTTTGTGACAGTGGAGGAATGCAAGGGGGGTTGTCAGGGGACTCTACCCGCATTATGAGACACTATTTTATCAATTGTTTTGTTTACGGTCAGCAAACTCTTACTTTTGTGGTCCGTGTACCATGCATTGAAGCATCGGACCCAATGTTTTTTGTCCCAACTGATTTCTCATTACTGATCGAATGGCAAACGCGACCCGCCATCGGAGGGCCTCCGCCGGCCCGGCCTCGTGCCGGTGCTCTTGCGGTCGGTTCTTCCGAACTGCGGGTTCGACTCTGATGGCCGGGAGGGACGAGGGAACCGTCGGGGGGGTCTGGTGGAGGCTCCTGCTGGAGTCCTGCGTTTCACCGGGACCTGGCTCGAAAAACTCGAAACCCTGACTCCAGTGCGGTGTGGCGGCCGTGCGCCTCCTGGTACCTGACTCCCCTTCCTCCTCCGTGTGCTGCGTGTGCTGCGTGGGGGTAACCCTGCGTGTCCGTTACCCTGCGTGTCTCTTACCTCCCGGGCCGACCGATATGAAGCTTTTCCAAGACGAACCGTCTGACTCAGGGGTCACACCACAGGTTCCGCAGCGGGGTGGAAGTTCCACCTCCCCACGGAGTGCCAGGCAAACACCTGTTTCTCTAATCCTCCACTGTTGCATAGCGGCCTTAGTCGGCTGCGGCATTCAGCAATTGGCCTTGCTCCGGGCACCGGTTCCCTCGGGGACCACGGCTCGGTGGCTTCACATGATATAGGGTCGACCCTACCTCATCACAGGCTTCCTGTTTGATCCTGCGTAACAACCACATATGCTTGGCTGCAAAGAGGGAAATGCCTGGTCCCGCCCGGGTGTTCCTCTTTTGTGACAGATTATTGAAGCATCGGACCCAATGTTGCCATCACCAGCCCCGCGGAGGTGGGACCATTTAAGCAAGTGGTAACCCTATACCTTCCCCTGGTCCGTGTACCATGTATTGCAGCGCATTCTCCCCGACAGTCCGCCAGCAGACCTGGAGGCTCCTGCCGGGTGCACCAAGCGTTCTCCCCGACAGTCCGCCAGCAGACCTGGAGGCTCCTGCCGGGTGCATCAAGCATTCTCCCCGACAGTCCGCCAGCAGACCTGAAGGCTCCTGCCGGGTGCATCAAGCGTTCTCAGAACGTGAGGTGCTCCCCGACAGTCCGCCAGCGGACCTGGAGGCTCCTGCCGGGTGTACCGTACCGTGCTCCCCGACAGTCCGCCAGCAGACTTGGAGGCTCCTGCCGGGTGCTCCGCGCCGTGCTCACCAGCCCCGCGTATGTCCACCGTGCGCCTCCGGGTAGCTCACTAACTCTGAGCACCATGACTCAAGTGCGGCGAATGCCGGAGCGCATATATGCTTGTCTGCAAAGAGGGACATGCCTGGTCCCGCCAGGGTGTTCCTCTACGGCTAGTGTCCAGCCAGCTGAGGTATCAGCACATTTGACCCGCCACCGGAGGGCCCCCTCCCCGGGTCCAGGTTCCGGTGCTTGGCGGTCGGTTCCTCCAAACTGCGGGTTCGACTCTGCTCCTCGAGCGGACAAAGATATGTGTATTTGCCTGAAGGATGGAAATAAACAAAGAATTATATTTTACAGGACATGACGGATATATGTGTTTTTTCCAGGCTTTTTGGAAATAAACCAAATGTGATTTTGCAGGGCATTACGTAGCTCATTTACCCATGTGATGTTGTGCAGTACATTACTGAGCTCATTTAACGATATGGTGTACCAGGAGAAGTGGGATGCTGCCATGTCCCAACTGGTCTCCGGAGGGATATAAGGAGAGTTGACAGGGGACTCTGCCCAGTGCTTGTGGACCGAATGAGGGGTGTGTTAGAGGGGAAGGCTCTGGCTGTTTCTGCAGCCTCTGCTTCTACCTTCTCTCCCCACCCCTATTTAGGGGCAAAGGATGTCCACTCGCGGGAGACGACAGACAGTGGTGCGGTTAGCCAAAGTGACAGACCTAATGTTAGACCTATTTACAGGCAATGGACGTCCACTCTCGGGAGAGAGACCTCCAGCATGTGTCCCTGAAATGGAGACTCTGTTTATTTCACTCATCCAGGACAGAGACCGGGGAAATCTCCTCTCTGTGGCCCCGCCAATACCCCCAAAGGACGGACCACAGACCTCCAGCATGTGTCCCTGACATGGGCACCTCCATAACCTTGCACACCGTGAGTCCCCGGACTCACGGACTTAAGCACTCCCCACGGACTAAACCCAGATGTTCACACCCTACAGAACTTCATGCCCCTGGTTACCCTAAAGGGGGTGGATTTTGCGGTGCTTTACCGTCCGCACATCGGTATCCATATTCGGCCTTATTCACGGCACCAC
>NC_136906.1:46190672-46211048 GCF_949606895.1 Notothenia rossii
GTGGCACTCTATTGTACAAACTATATTGCTGGATACACAAACTATGTTTGTTAGATGAGCAATAGATTAACAATGTTAGTTGAACAATTTAGGAGACCCCAAAAACAGTTTCCTCTCAATAAGGGCTTGAAATGTGCATTAATTTGTTAACAATCTCAGCAACTGCGTTCATATCTGACCTGCACTTTACAAACTGCACTGCTGAAAACAAGAACAATATATAGACTAACAGTCCAAAACAGAAACTCCCTTCTTCCAGGAGCTATGGCACAGTCATTTGTTTAGAGGTGATATCTCAAAAGTTTATTTCTGAGTCCATGGATTCTTGTTGAGCACTGCGCTGGTTTGATGGTCATGATGACCTTTTGAAGGAACTCAAAAGAGTATTTCATGTTGCGGGGGTACTCGAGGTTGAGGCAGTAGATTGCCCCCATTAACATGGTGAAGCCTGTGGGCACATCTCGGAGGTCATGTAGGATGATCCTCTCTTCTACCACCACAGCCACATTGAAGACTTCCAGAGGAAATTAGTCAAGCAGAGGGCCTTCATGTCCAATCAACAGTCCAACCTGCATTCCTTTCAGGATCACATTGAGGGTTTCTCCATGAACCTAGTAACAAAGACACACATACATCTAATTGACTGTTCCAAACTTGAAATAAAAACACGATAAATTGCAAGGTCATCATTTTTTCAGTCATTATTGCAATTACTAAATTAACAATAGTATAAACAATACACAATATTGTAACAATGAGCATTGTATTGGCTATGGCAAAACCTCAAATTAAGCGAGAGAAAAGTAAATGTATAATATATAGTAATATAGTAACTTACATCAAGGGGTTAAATTGGGCCGGGGCTGTCCGGGGCTCAGCCCCGGCACATACAGTAGGACGATGTTCTGACATCATCACCCTCGCAAATTTGTCATACAAAAAACTATATGTTAAAACTTTTTTCGTTGTCAATATAGACTATATTTATTGTCGATATGTGTTGACTTTACTTTGAAATACTTTGAAAACAGATCTCTGTGACCGGATATAGTTTTTTGGCTTAGTGAACGTGTGCCTCTGCTCCGATCAGGAGTTGCAGCCCGCAGCCCCCCCGCCCGGAATCCGCTGCTCCTCATTGAGGAGAGTCTGCAGCGGAGCCGCGAAACAACGCGACCCGTCCTGTAACACGGAGCCCGTTTCCTAAACCAAGCTAAATATATGTACTGTATGTGAGTCCATAAAGCTGAGTTCTGATCGGTTATAATAACATCGACTTTTGGTGATGATTAAATCGTTTACAGTGAAATGTACAACATACTTTTGGCCATAATCTCGCAGCCCTATAACTGAGATTTCATCAAAAATGTTCTCTAGCAAGTGTGCACAGAGCAATTATGATTTAAAATAGCAATTTGAAGGTTGAATATTTGTAAACATTTTTTTGAAATAGTATAATATATAGTTCAGTAATAGTAGTTGTACCACATTGAAAGTCCTCAATTATAATGAAATGATGGAGAATATGATATTATACTCCATTACTTATGTAATAGCATTATCAGCAACTTAAAGGTGGGGTATGTAATTTTGGAGAAACCAGCTCGAGTGTGCTAGAATTAGAAAGTAAGTTATTTTCCCCATAATGACGCTGCACATTATCCCTTACCTGTTGTGGCGTGATCCATACATTAAAGGTTACAAACATTAGATTTAAACTCAAGCGTTACTGCTATCCCTCTCTACCCCCCCCCCCCCCCCACACACACACACACACACGCAGAGTGGAGAGAAAAAAGGAGACCAGGTAGATCTCCCTCCAAAAATTCGAGTTGCCTCCAGGGTCTGCAGCAGTGGCGGCCGGCCCATAGGGGCGCTAGGGGCGCCGCCCCCCCTCTTCCCACATGTTTGATTGTCATTAAAAATAAAAAATAAATAAAAAAATATATTTCCAAAAAATATATTTTTTTATTTTTATTTTTATTTTTAAAGAACAAGGTAAATATCATATAGTTGGTATCAGTAAAATGTATGATCTACAATAAAATCTCGTTTAAAATTGTTTTACGATGTCTAAAGTTACTGATAAGTCACATGTTTCCTGCCTGGCCGCAGCGTGTATCATTAAGGCCCAGATGCACCGTCTGGTCTTTTCTGCGGACCTGACGCCTTTTCTTGCCGATTCAACATGTTGAATCGGCGTCGGGAACTCCACCGGATGTCGGACAAAGGGATAACACTGATTGGCTGTTCAGCTAGCGAATCAGTGCATGAGAAGCGTTAACGGAAGTGAGGGAGGTAAACAAATGATTTAAAATGGAAGATGGAACACACACGGACGGCTATTTCACCTCATCGGTTTATAGAGCTCCTGTTCGTTCAGGTTTTCAATGGACGAGAGTGAAAATGGAAAGAAAAACGCTATTTGTTGTTTGTTTATATCACGGAGTCTGTTCTTCTTCTCTGTCTTCCGGTTGTTCCGGTTGTTGCCTTTTTTTAATGATGAATACACACTACCGCCGCCTGCTGGTAAGGAGAGTTATTGCCACTCACACATACGCAGTTCATACGTCCTCGGCTCGGATTTGCGGTGTGTTCCAGTGCACGAAGTCGGCAAATACGCAGGAGAGTCCGGCGACACAACAGTCGGTGTCGGCGTTGGCGACTTCTCAGGTTACTGGCCGGTGTATCTGGGCCTTTACCCTCTCTCGTCCGGGCGGTAGAAAGAGCCCTCAGCCAGAGCAGCTGCAGCCAACAAGCTGACTGTTGCTATCTGTAAACTATGCCGCCGAAACATAATTTCAGCCAATCAGCGTCATCAGATCTGATGCTCAAAGGACGCCCTTTCAGCACCCTGGCCTGTGTGTCTGTGAGTTGTTTAGACTCGTATCCAAGGTGACGATACAGTAGGGGATGGCTGCGTCTGCAGGTGTAGACTCCGGTGCTAGTGGATCGCCGGAGCTGTAGATTAACATTTGCATGCTTATTGTAGTAAGGGCAATGCCTGTAGCACCATGGAGCATATGTGTGGACCTGTATTTTACAGGAAAGGAGTGATCAGAGGGTCGAGTTGTCGATTCTTGTTCAGTTTTTATCTTCCTCACCCTCTCAGACTTTGGGTTGCGCGCGCTGCTAAAGAGACGCGCTACCATGGAAACCAAACAATGGTGTAGCTATATTAAAGTCAGAGTGGAAACAGTCGTGAGTAAATCTGATTTTGTCAGAAATCGGGAGAAATGCGGGAGTCTCCCGCGAAAATCGGGAGGGTTGGAAACTATGACACACACACACACACACACACACACACACACACACACACACACACACACACACACACACACACACACAATGTTTGTATTTAGTCTCCTGATTTTCAATGCCCTAGTATGGTTTTGTCACCATTTCCATAGCCCCACCAAAAATATTTTCCGCCAGCCGCCACTGGTCTGCAGCATGCACCACATTACACGTCTTTAAGTGTATACAGTTCATAATAAATTGTACTTTTTACTGGTCAATATTAAACCCAAAGTGCACGCACAGCCATTAAAAGTGACACAGTATCGCTCCCTTATCCTTGACTGTGTAGCTTGCTGACGAACGTTGCTAATGGCAATTTAAGCTAGCAAATTTACCACTTAATAGACCTATCGCTAAGCCACGCCCCCTTTGAAAATTCGGACAAACAAAGCCGATCGTGAATGACTGTTGACAATGGCCGCGGGGGGGAGTTCAAGTTCAATTGTCAGATTTACCACAGCAGGTAATAGACCTGTTTTTTAAAGATGACACAAATATTTAGTCTAGAAGCAGACAGAGAGGGTTACAGTATGCAGTGGAAAAGTACGTTCATGAGATACAAATTTACAGAAAATAAACCATTAGAATCAAGGCCAAATGCTACCACTCGGAACTGAAAAGTGAGAAACCCCACAGGCTCTGTATCAATGTTGCTGATGACAACACCATCATGGAGCAGTGTTGTTCGTGTATTGCAGGGTAAGTAATTTCTAACACATTATTACCTTAGACCTCCATGGTGATGCAAGCATTAGCTATAGATAACGTTAGCTAGCTAGATACTCTCAAGCATTACTTACAGTTGATTTGATTGAAGATTACAAGAACTATGACGATAATCCATGATTAGTACTATTGCTGATATTTTAGTTTAGGCTATTGGTCCAACGCGGTATACGAGCTCTCTCACTCACCCGGTATACTGAGTGGGTGGGGCAGGGCTAAAGTCAGGCAGACATTGGATTTGCATATGTCAAAGCCACTGTGTAGGCCAGTAGCTAGACCTGACAGCTGTGTCATTTATGTAACGTTAGTGACAGGCAGGCTACATTAAAGTAGGTTGGACCAGGTTCAATGAGTAGCCTAGTCCCACTGCACTGAGGAGCTATATACAAGTAGCAGCAAGTACGAGCAGTGTTCTCAAACAGTAGCCTATTTATTTTCTCCCCTTCTCATTGCTGTTGAAACCATAGGGCACCAGGTTACTGTTCGCACATCATTGGGCTCATGTAAAGTTTAGACATTTCTCGTGCCCAAAATGAAGACACTGCCTCCTGTACAAGTCGGCCACAGCAGTGGCATAAACCCAGAGGGAAGAAGGTAGCCGGATAGCCTATATCCTCTGCAGTGGTGGCAAAAGTCAGGAATCTGAGGAAATATATGAGACACTGAGAGGAATGAGAGGCACACCTATAAGCTACATCGTTAACCAGACCCCTATACAGGTAGCAGTAGGTGGAAAGGACTACCCCATTGGTTGTGGCTTGAGCTATCAGGTAATGGTATTCTTGAGGATGCAAGGCTGGAAGTTAGACAGCATAATCACAACATACCAGATCTGGTTGATGTTTCTCAACCTTATGTTAGGGATCCTCTCAGACACAATTTTAAATGTCTTTATCTTTGATATAGCACGTTCAACATGTATCCTATTTATAGATTTGCCTGTCCCACTGTCTTGGCCAAACTTGACCCACTCTACCATGCTGCACTGCGTTATATATCAAATGCACCCTATAGGACTCATCATTGCACACTGTATAGCCTAACTGGATGGTCCTCACTCACTATGCGTAGGATGCAGCATTGGTTTTTATTAATGTATAAAGCCATTTTAGGAAATCTTCCACTCTACATATGTGCCAGATTTGCTCCAGTTTGTGACTTTTACAACCTCAGATCCAGTGCCTTGATACGGTTCCAGGTTCCTGCTGTGCGGACTGAGGCTGGAAAAAGGAGTCTCTTTTATTATGGTCCTTGGTCTTGGAATGACCTTCAATCACGCCTCAAACTGACGGCACTTGTTTCTATAGCCTGTTTTAAATTGAAGTTGTCAGAAGTCCTTACCACCAGCTGCTCTTGCAGTAATAAGTAGTGCCTTTCTTACTGTCCTAATGTGCACAATGTAGTAACTGCTTTTTTTCGTCTTTTGTTTTCTTAGTTATGCTCTCTGTATTTTATATGTTTGTGTTATGTGTTATGTGTAACGTTGCTGCCTTCTTGGCCAGGTCAGCATTGTAAATGAGATTTTATCTCAATGCTTTTTATCTGGTTAAATAAAGGTTAAATAAATAAAATAAAAAAATCCTGTGTGCAGCCACTTTTTTTGTCAGGCAGACATCTGTAGAGGGCATCTGCCTTTTTCCTCTAACGAAGGGTGGGATGTTTATTTCAAGTCCAATTTCGTGTAGGTCATTTTCAATTAAAAATCCTTTATCTACCATAAGCCCATCCCCTTCCTGCAGATCGCCATGTTCAAGCAGATTTTTCATTAGCTCAATAAAGTTGCTCTGCCTAACTATTTCTTTGTCAGACATAAATCCAGTGAAAAGAGTTGAAAAAAATATTACAGAATCTCGTGGATCACATGCTATGAGGGATTTCAATGTGTTTGCAGACTTGTAGGTTGAGTAGCTTTGGCTCTGCAATACAAGTGAAGTTGGGGTTTGAATTTTTAACTCTGTACAGTCTAATATTGCCATCGTTGTAGGAAATTCCTCTCTATACTTTCCTGGCATTTGTGCCATTATTATGTCTCTATGAAGCCATGCGGGTAGTTCCCCTAGAACTGTGAACATGTAGTCCACCCATGCGTTGAACAAAGTACCAACACTACGTTCATCAATCATAAATCTAAATGCCAAATCTTTTAAATCATGATTTTGTCTCAGTTTCATAAGAACAAGCAAGAGCTGCACACGCAGGGGCATTGTGTTAATTTGCCAATCAGTTCTGCTATATGTCAATGGGACTGAAGTTTGCTGTGCTGTTTCACTGCTAGGTATACTAAACACAGTACATAGATTGTTGAATTGATCATAAGTGAATCCAGTGGCATATTTGAAATAGGCTGGTACACGGCTGTGCTGCAAGACCTCTGGTGTTAATCTATTTGGTACATGATTATGTCTCAGAACAGTATTTATACTCGTCAGTGATTCGATTTGTGCTTGTTGATTTCTCAATCTTTCATCTCGCTCCTCTTGTCCACCTTCCATTGGGGGAGGCTGCTTCACAGGCCGGCGCTCCTCATCTGGAGGCTCCTCCACACCCTGACCTTCTTAGAGAAGAGAGAGGAGTAAGAGGGGAGGAGAGAAGGGTGATGGATAAGGAGAGAGGGGTGATGGATAAGGGGAGAGGGATGAGGTTGAGAGGTGAATGAGGAGAGAGGGAGAGGTGAATGAGGGGAGAAAGGAATGAGAGGAGAGAGGGATAAGAGGAGACAAATGACTCCTTGATGTTTCTAATTTTTTCTCTCGCTGCAGCTCCCACTCTTGCAGCTCCCACAGACCAACCCAGCAACATCCCTGCCTGTATCCTCTTCCTTTACCAAGACCATCCCTATGCCCCTCTCTCCAGACATAGCCATACCAACACCACAGCACAAGCAGAGCTTTGATCTGGAGGAAGCAAGAATACTACAACTGCAGACCACGGGACAGGCTGCATGTCCACTGTGGCACAAGGAGCGAGAGGGCAGGCTGAATGCATCAGAATTTGGCACAATAGTAAGGAGAAAGAAAATTTCAGATGCCTTCATACAGTCCACATATTACCCCAAGCCCTTCACTGCTACTGCAACAACCTATGGCTCTGCCAATGAGTCAAAGGCCAAGCAGCTGTACCAGGAGACATTTCCAGATAGGCATGTTCATAGCTCTGGCCTCCTCCTGCAACCAGATCTCCCCTTCCTTGGGGCAACATCAGATGCTATAGTATGTGACAATGGTCAAACAGGCTTGCTTGAGGTGAAATGTCCCTTTGCAGCAAGGGACATGACGGTAGCAGAGGCAGCCACAGCCATAAAAGATTTCTATGTGCGTAAAGACGGAGAAGACATGCACATCTCAGAGAGGCATAACTGTTATTACCTAATTCAAGGGCAACTACTACTTAGCGGACTCGACTTCTGTGACTTTGTACTTTTTAAAAGAAGAGATATATATATTGAGAGAGTTCACAGAGATATTCAGTTCATCAATGACATGATTGTAAAGCTGCACACATTCCATGATGCTCACTTTAGTCCAAAGACATAAATCAGACCTCTTTCATTGTCACTCATGTCCTGTCTTGGGTTGACCTGTGTCGTCTCTGTGAGGGCAGTAACATCTCCAGTACACCTCATTCTGTGAAAAAAACACAAAAAGCTGAGTATTAGCTAAGCATAGACAGATAATAATAATAGTTCATTTATGGAGCATCTTTCATACATAAAATGCAGCTTTAAGTGGATTTTATTGACAACAAACATAACAACATTGACAGATCAACATTTGTATTTGCCTTGTCAGGGATAAAATGAGAAGTCCAGGACTTATTTCCATCGTTGTCCCTGTTGTTTACTGGTTTCAAGTGGCACTATCGCATCTGAAGTGCATCGAGCATTCTTAGTGCATAATCTAAAGTGCATGTAGTAGTATTCATGTTTCAGTTTTTTTTATTATAAAAAAAAGCATCATTCATGTTCATTGGTGCATTAAAAACTATTATTACTCTCGGTTTCCTTAATATTGAGTGGTAGTTTGTTCCACTCCACTGCACCTCTATATCTAAATGACATTTGACCTATCTTCCTGTTGTGTTTAAGGGGACTACATTTATCAGGCTTCCTCTTTTGTTGTGTGTGTGTGCAATCATTTCAAGGTGGTTGTTAAAATATGTTAGGGCTCTCCTGTTTAAAATCTTGTGGACCATCCCTAGCTGTAGTTGTTTGGCTCTGGCCTCCACTGGTAGCCAGTGGAGTTGTGTAAATTGAGTCCTCCCTATATGGGTTCTGGAATTTAGGCCTAATACTACTCTGATTAGTTTGTTCTGTGCTGTTTGGAGTTTATGTCGGTGGGGTTTGTTAAGGCTCCAGTACCATGAGCTGATGGCATAGTCGAAATGGCTCTGGACCAGACATGAGGCAAGGGTTTTTAGGCAGTCAAAGTTAAGAAAAATTGACTTCCTAGCTAGGAACCTTGTTCTGGCGCTTATCTTGCCCAGGACATTTAGGGCCATGTGGGCACCTCCTAGAGTCTCATCTAGAAGATACAACCATGATATTTTACTGGGGGCTGTGATGTGATGGTTGTGCCTCCGGTAGTTATAACAAGTTTGTCCTCCCTGCTTAGCCTTATTTTTGAACCCATTAATATGGATTCTGTCTTGCCTAGATGCAGTGACAACCTATTGTCTGTTAGCCAGTTCTTTATACTATCAATGTTGTCAGCTAGGATGTCCTGTATATGAGTGCTTTTCCCTAAAATGCATAATAAAATATATAAAAATTGATAAAAGCAATAATAAGTACAGTAAAAGCAAGGAACAACATTAAAATAGAAGCAAGAGCTAATAAAAGCAACAGCAGATGAAAGTTAACAGTTAAAAGCAAGAGTAAAAAGGTAGCCATGTATTTCTTTATATAAAATATCTAATCTTGTTGCCTGTCGTGTGTAGTGGTGACTGTTGTGTAACCATTGAAATGATAATATGATGTTGAATGTTAGCAGTGGTGGTCACTACATTAAATCTATAACTATAACTGTCCTTGTTGGTCATCATTTTCACTGTTATGCACCTGGCTGACTGTAACGTTACCTTTTTTTGGGTGAGGGTCTGTGTCTTTTCGGAGCAGCACACACGAGAGCCCGGATGGGATCTGGATATTCCAGAGTTGGCTTCCCATCTCTGAAGTGCTTTGAGGTGAAAAGACAGTTAGCAAAAGTTATATAAAAACACCAGCTAACTAGCGAGGACGAAAAGTCAGACAGCAAACGTTGATGTTGATAACACTGTAGCTAGTTAGCTGGCTAACAAGTTGGCAGCTAACGTTAGCTAGCTGGGCCGGATATACGCTAGCTAGTTGGCAGTCAAAGTCAATTGTTAGCAAACTAATAGTTTGGTCTACGTTTCTAATACATGCCGTCAAATATTATGTCTTTATGAATTGACCTTACCTTTGAGCAAACATAAGTGTCCTTGGTAATTGCCTTCACATTCAGTTGTGTATGTGGTCGACGACACAGCATAATCCACCGCTTGCATTTGTAGGTGTTAGGGTTTTCTTTTGGGCTTCGGAAAAGGTACGAAATATACTCCTCCATCCAGTCTTTCAGGGTACCTGGTGTCCAAATTACAGGTACCCCACGCACAGCGTTTCACCATCAGATATTAGCTAGATAATAAACATAGAAACTGAACTCTTCACAGTGGTTTCGATCACAGACGTTTGGATTTGGTTTGAAGCGCCCCACAAACGGCTTTTCTGGTGATGTCCGAGTTTTCTGCCAGGAGGGATTTTCGCTGTGATATGATTGGACAAATTCTATTTGGGGCGTGTTTTAGCGATAGGTCTATTGTCAAAGCAAACCTAAATGTCGAAGTAAATTAAGATAAGTCAAAAATATTAACAGTTAAAAACAAACCCATTTGCTTACACTTTAATATGTGTAGCTTTCTATCAATATTAGTAAGCACAACGTCCACAGATAACTTCATACTCTTTATTTTTTCAAACCGAAGTAGTAGCAGGCAAAGAATTAAAGGTTTTAAAATAATTAAAACTTACCATTACCGTCTTGCAGCAGAAATAAAATGCCCTCCGTTACCGTAACGGTCCTAGCCGGTTTCAGACTGTAGGTTAACGTATCACTCCGCCTCTGTTGGATCACCGCTGCAGGTGCACAGAATTCCTCCGCCAGCGGAAGTAGTCCTCTCATTTAGATAAAAAATGTGTCTTTACTTTAGTCCGAATTAAAACATGACATATTTCGGATATACCAGTTGATTACATCCATGCTTAAACATTGCATTCAGTTTAGGGAGGAGGTTTTTTTTTAAACTCAAATGTGGAAGCATAGGCCTAAGTTTTTTTCTGTAGCTCTCAAACCTGCCTTCCCGCCTTTTTCTTTTGTTTCTTTTTTCAACTGATAACATGCTAAGGAAAGTTGAGTCAATGTGACAAAATGTTTAAGTTGTCAAGACAGTGAATCAATGTAAGTTTAACCTTCTAAAACTAGAAAAGCTGAGTTCAAAATCAAAAACTTGTCAGAGCTCTTTGAATTAAAGAGACAATGTAACTTGATATAACTAAATGGGGCTGTGATGTTTTACAGTGTACGGCTTCCACAGATGACATATTTTTATGTATTTATTGTGAAAGCACTCAAATAAAATAATACAATTCAATCACGTGTTTTAACCACCAGGTGTCCCTTTCTATCAGCTCTGCACCGTTATGGTGTAAATACATCTACCAATTGGATCAAATATAAAAGTCAGCCGAATTAGTGTTGATACTGCGGGGAGACGTATTGTGTGAAAAGAAATGTAAGATGTTGTTTAATTGCTTATATATTTATGATCCACGTCACGTTTTCAGTTTTGGCGGCAGTTCTTCCTGTTTGTCTAGAAGTATAGTATACATAAGTATAAGTATAAATGGAGAACTACGGCAGATATGTAATATTTAATGAAGCCGAACCGTGTATTACAATGCCGTTATATGATGACTTTCAAAGAGAAAAGCAAGCATACTTGGAATAAAGTATTATTTTATTTTTAAAAAACGTTTTCAGATTTGACATCACATAAACAACAAATCCCAGCATGCATTGCGGCTAAACCATCCAAATCATCGAGCTGAGGATCTTGCCTACGTCAGTTTCCGGTTTTGTTTATCACCGATGTATTTTGGTTATACACACATTCCTTCACATTTACATTTTAATTTGCATTAAAGTATTTCGTGAGGCCTTCTAACATGTTTTTAAATATAACTACGGTTGTAGTTGAAGAGTTTGTAAATTAACATGAACCGAAGCTGTTGCCTGGCAACTCAATCGCACAACGTCACGTCCGTTAATTCCACATCCACACCTATGATATGGCTCTGCTATTATCCACACACATGGATTAACATCGATTTAATACATTAATGTAGCCTTTGTTTCTGCTAAAAGAGGTGTCGACCAGCTGGGGAAACAAGACAATCGGCGTAATCAAGTGTGACTATTAAAAAATAAATCATTACGTCAGGGTAGCATTTGCTTGGCATTTCCGGTTATTTCTCCACTGGTTAACATGGGTTAACAATACCGTGTAATTGTCAGGTTTGAAGGGACTCACGTCTCCCAGGCCCAGCATGTTAAATCGTCACATGTTCACGTCTTGCCGTGATACCGGGTTGATTACATTACATTACATGCACCGTACCTACATCACATTCCGGGAATTTTCAAAGAAACTTTCCATGGGAATTAAGGGGAATTAACGGGAATAAACGGGAATTTATGGGAATAAACTGGGAATTTTCCAAATTGAAGGTTGGCTCTTCATAGGGAACTTAAATATAGTTGGGAAAAGTATATTTTAGCATAATATTGACTAAAACAAATAGATGCCATTCAAGTACACTTGAATATCCATGCCAGAGCACACTGCTTACTGCATGGCTATTGAGACCACAGGTTCGCAACAAGCTCACAAATGTGAGAGTGGAAAAACTGGTTGGCATTAGGGCAAACCTAAGGCTCTCTGAGCCGGACACAGAGCCATCCTCAACAAGGCTGGACAGTGACACTGAAGAGGAAGACTCAGAGTTGGATTTTGATGAGGCCCAGGAAGAGCCCGTTGACTGAAAGGGTTTAGCCAAAATGCAGGATAGTTTGAAGGAAGATTTGCATGTTTAATGGGACTTTTTGAAGGGGGGGGGGCTCTTTTCATTTAACATTTTGAATGGGCATTTTTGGATGGGGGATGCAGTTTTTTGTTCATTTTTTAATGAGTAGGGTTGAGGGGGATGAGTAATATTTAACTCAACATTCCTGTTTTCGTTCTTCAATGAAACAAACAATTGTTCAATAAAATAATTAAAACTTGTTCTGTTCTACTTACACATTTTTTTTTTTAAAACAAAAATCTGTTGAAATGTCATTTTGTTTAATTTTCCATCGAATATTTCCAAAATTCCCCAGCTTAACTTCCCATGGAAACTTCCCGGAAACTTTCCGGAAATTTTACGGAAACTTTCCGCCCCTTTGCAACCCTAGTGATGATTAGCTATACAAGCTTTAAATCAAAAGCTCACTATAAAGAGTTAACCAACCTTGAGGCTCAAATTAAAACTCTGGAACTTGACCTATACCAAAATGATATACCAGAGAAACATAAAGTGCTCCTTCTGTTGAGAGCTAAGTATAAAGAGCTATCTCCTAGTCAAATTGTAGCAGACCTCCTTTGGTTAAAGCAATCTTACTATGAACAAGGTGACAAAGCTGGCAAGCTTCTTGCATGGAAAATAAAGAAAATGCAATCGGATAGAGCTATAAACTCAATCAAATTAGATAACGGAAACAATACAGTAGATCCAGCTGAAATAAACTCCTCCTTTAGAATATTCTACGAATCCCTTTATAGTTCAGAATACCCAGATAATACTCAGTTACAATCTGAATTCCTAGATCAGTTAGAAATCCCAACTACTAGCAAGATAAGACTGAATTGGATACATATTTATCTGTTAAGGAAATGTCTGAAGCCTTGCGGAATATGAGAAGCGGGAAGACACCAGGACCACATGGGATCCCTATGGAGATTTATAAATTGTTTTCCAGACAAATTACTCCCCCCTCTATGAGATATGTTAATATATAAGATATATAAGAGGCATACGAGTTGGGTACTCTACCACCATCTTTACGGTCTGCAATTATCACCTTGGTCCCAAAGCCTGGTAAATCACCAACAGAAAGGGGGTCCGATCGTCCCATATCCTTAATGTGTTGTGACTAGTGGTGGGCATAGATTTTTTTTTTTAATCTAGATTAATCTCACTGTATTCTTGGAATTAATCTAGATTAATCTAGATTAAAACGGCTAATTTGAATTCTGCCGAAGGCATTCAGAATATGTGTGCTACCCAAATAATGACTAAAAGTAAGTCTTTGAGAACGGGTTTCTCAAGCCAGGTGGTGCATTAGACCAGGGGCTCATCTCCAGTTTCCAAAATGCATCACAAACTGCTTGAGAAAGCTGTTCTATGATAATTGGTGATGAAAATAAATCAATGACAATGAGATGTACTTGTGTTTATTAACTGTTTATTTTTAGTTGAACAGTAGGCCTATATAACAGGTTGTAATGAACTGTTTACAGTCAGTAGCTTGGTGTCAGTCAAAGCTCTATTTCTCCTTCTTCCACCAGTCACTCAGGCAGACCAGTTTGTTCACATTTTCTGGTGACAAACAAGCTCTCCTCTTCTGCACAATATGGCCTGCTAAAGAAAAAAGTCTCTCGCATGGGACAGTTGTGGCAGGAGTCCCCAAGTATTTACGGGCAATTTGGGCCATCTTACCATAGACAGCCGTGTGCTCCGACCACCACTTCAGTGGACACTGATCTAGACTGGCACTGGGCTCTACCTTGTACCTCTCCACTGTACTATCTTCTGGTGTCTCCTCATCTGATTCTGAGTCGGATCCCATCAGTAGCAGGGCTGTTTTCTTCTTGGGTAGCTCAGGGTTCTCCTCCCTGAGTGGCTGCAGAGCAGGTTCTTCTCCCTTCATCAACGCACTTAGCTTTGCCCACACTGGCTCCCTCTCTGCTCTGGGCAAGCACTTGAGGTCCTTAAATCGTGGATCTAGAGCAGTCGCCACCTTTGATGAATAACAAATAATAATTATTGATTGATGAAAATGTCACTTTCCAAATCCAACCTCCATATTTCTTCATGACTTATTCATCTGGCTTTACAGTCTATTATGGTCATACAATGTAGTTATCTTCTGGTCACTCTGACATACCTTAAGCCATTCCAGGTTTATTTTCTCCCTCTGCTGGTTGAGGTCCTTGATGAAGGCAGCCTTGAATCGCACAATATAGGCAGGATCATCATCTGAGATGTTCATCGCGTGCTGGAGGTGGCACAGGGCAGGTAGAACCACAGAGCAGGATACATACTTATCTCCACCAAGGAGCTCAGTGATGTACCTACAGACAGACAGACAGACAGACAGACAGACAGACAGACAGACAGACAGACAGACAGACAGACAGACAGACAGACAGACACACACACAGCAAAAAATTATTAGTGACAGATTAATTTAACTCAGATTACACATTTAAGGGCAGGTGTTTCTTACATACAAAGTGAAATTTAAAAACTTGTATGCCAATTCATGAACACACTATCTTTGTAGACCATACCTGCATGGCTCCAGCAGTTTCTCTAGCTTTGCCAACTTCTCATAATCCGCATTTGTTGGGAGGGCCAGGTTGTGCTTCTGCAGCGACAGCGTTGTGTGCAGTGCGTCTCTGTTGCGCCTCACGCGCTTTATCATCTCAAGAGTGGAATTCCAACGTGTTGGAACATCTTGCACGAGTGACTCCTTAACTTGTCCAAGGGAGGATTGTCGGACATTTAGCTCGTCTGAGTTGGCCGGACTGTGTTTGAAATGTCCGACCACTTTACGGCACTTGGAAAGTGCACCATCAAAACCACCTTCCCGAAGTGACATTACAATAGCTCTCTGTACAACATGCACAACACAGGGCAAGTGCTCGAATGGAAGTATCCTCCCTGCTGCAACCATATTAGGAGCGCTATCTGTTCCAATAGTGCTTATTTTGTCAGTTATCCCCCACTGATTAGCGACGTCGAGGAACTGCCTTGCACACGCTTCTGCAAAGGGACGCTCCTCTGTTTTCATCACACCTAACGGACAGACAAAGTAAATTAGAATAATTTCACTACTAGTAGTAAACAACTAGCAATTATCAAGAAGCAAACATAACGTGGTGGTAATTAAAAGGCTACGAAATTAAATTATGTAATTTAAAATGACATAACGTAGCATACCTAAAGCGAAGGAGTGAAGTTCCCAGCTAGCATCGATGAGATGTACTGTAACGCCGAGGTAGTTGTCGTTGTTAACGGACGTCCAATGGTCCCCAGTCAGTGCTACAGACCTCGCCTCTACCATCTCCTCAACTTTCGTAGCTTTCTCTTCTGCGTGCTGGTCATGTATTCTCCTCATGATAGTTCGCCTCGCAGGTAGTTTGTAAGATGGGTCACCTGTGGCCGCCTGGAGAACAAGCTCGAGCCCGTCATGTTCAACCACGCTAATGGGCCTGCAGCTGGTGGCAATCCACTGAGCGAGGAGACTAGTTAGCTTGGCTGATAGAGCTGTGCTGACGGGCTTGCCTCGGTTGCACTCAAACATAGTTGTTTGACGACGAGTCTTCCCCCGCGCTACATCAGTGCTCGGCCCGGCATCTTCCGCATTAGCTAAGGGATGCTTTGCGTTTAGGTGGTACTTGAGACTGGATGAACTCCTACAGTAAACTAATTCCGCATTGCACAAGGTGCAAACAACCTTATTTTTGTTGAGGTTTCCATCGGGAAGCTTCTTAAAAATAAATTTCCCCTGAAGCAAACCCGGCGGCTTCATACCTGCTGTATCCATGTTAGCATGTCACGTTTAATGTGGCTGATTTGACCGGGGTCAGATCCATAGACAGTAGAAGAAACACAGGTCAAAGACTCGATCTCGCCCCCTACAGTGCAATTCGGCTAGGTATACATCCGCGCTAAATTATCAAGGTGAAAGTCATCATAGCTTGCGTAGTATAGACCCAGCTCCCAACCCAACTTTGAGAATAGATTAACGGCGATATTTTTTTTTATCGCCGACAAGAGTCTCACGTTAACGCAGCACGTTAACGCCGATAACGGCCCACCACTAGTTGTGACACAAAAATTCTGTGTAAAACTTTGGCAAGAAGGCTAGAATCATATGTACTGTCCTTAATCTCCAATGACCAGAATGGCTTCGTTCAAGTGCTTAATATACTTCATGAAAAGGAGTGATGCTAAAGACACCGCAATCCTGTCGTTGGATGCTGAAAAAGCCTTTGACAGGATTGAATGGAAATACCTGATGGAAGTCTTGAGGAGATTTGGGATGGGTGGAAAATATCACAAATGGTTGAGACTTCTGTATTCAGATCCAACAGCTGAGGTATTAACAAATAACATGATATCCAAACCGTTTAGTCTACACAGGGGCACAAGACAAGGATGCCCCCTATCCCCTCTTTTATTTCTGTTTGCTATAGAACCACTAGTTTTGGCTATCCGGCAACATCAGAGAATTTCGGGTGTGAGGATAGGTGAATCTGAGCATATGATTTCCTTATTTGCGGAGGATATTATTATTTTCTGTCCAAGTTGACAACATCTATCCCAACACTTGTTAGCCTAATCAATTCATTTGGGAAATTCTCTGGATATAAGGTCAATAATTCTAAATCCAGCATATTATTTTTAAATAAAAATGAGAGAAAAAACCCAGGGATACCCACCCCCTTTTCAGCTACTCAGGAGGGTTTTATATACCTAGTAATAAGAATTCTCCTGGAAATTGAGAATATTGTCCCCTCCAATTATGACCCCGTAACACAATCAGTAACAGAATCTCTGAATAGATCAGGGGTCGGCAACAGGCGGACCGCGGTCCGGATCCGGACCCAGACGCCGACCTATACGGACCTGGACCTATAATCAATACATTAATTGGGGATTTCAATTTTGACGGGGCGATTCTATTTTAACCGCCGCCGACAGGGGGCGAAAGAGACGAGTGAGCGATACAGGGAGAGAAACACAGAAGAAGAGACGAGAGCGCGGCAGAGAGAAGTGGAGAGGAAAGTGAGTGAAGAGAATAATTAGCGATACAGGGAGAGAAGCGGAGAGGAAAGTGAACAGTTACAGGCGAGTTAGCGGCAGACAGGGAGAGACAAATAATGACACATGGCGCTCTCCAAGAAGAGGAAAGTGGACAGTGAGAACAGAGCTTTTAACCCTGAGTGGACTCATTCATGTTCATCCTGCCCACTGGGAGCACAGAGCCAGTGTGTCTCATATTTGTTCAGAGACCGTGGCACTCATTAAAAGTGCCAAAACGCCACTATGAGACAAAACACAAAGTATTTGACCAAACATTCCCTCTCAAGTCAGAACTGAGGTCACAAAAAATAAGCAGTGTCAGAGCCCAATATGATCAGTCCACCAGGATCAAAATTAAAACAAAATATCGTTCCAGGGCAGACTAACCGAGGCTAACCAATGACCACCTGCATGTGTGTATGAGAATGGCCCTGACACCATTTCAGCCCAGATTTAAACTCCTGGCAGGACAAGCTCAAGCTCAATTCTCGCACTGAATTAAAAAAAAGTGAGTGAGGGGCTGCAATATAAGAGGGAAAGAAAAAAAAAATTTAAAACCGTTCAATTGTTATGATGTGAAAAGACTGATATTGTTCTATAATCGTCTGAAACAGTTAAGTCATGATGTGAAACGGTTAACAAAGAAAAAGGGAAACTCAAGCTGCTGATACACTTTATTTTATTTATTTAAAATTAAGCACTTTTAAGATGTACATATTTTCAAAAGCTATTTTATTGATTTGCTCTATTTTATTTTGAAATGCAGCCCGAGAGGAACATTACACATATCCACAGTATTTACTGTATATCTGTATAGTTTAATGTTAATTGACAATAAATATTGTTGTTTATGAATTTTTCTTTATTTGATTGGCAGTCAGTTGTTGATTACATGCAGACGTTGATACAGCTGCAGGCTACTTCAATATATATCACACTAATTCATAAAGCAAGTTAGACATTTTGATGTTCCGGACCTTTGCATGGGGAGATTTTCTCTAACTGGACCTTGTTTAATTTTAGTTGAATACCCCTGGAATAGATGGATGCCAATGCACATCTCCATGTTAGGCCGTATTAATATTCTTAAAATGTCTATTCTGCCAACATTTCTTAACCTGTTTCAGTCTATACCTCTCCCTCTTTCACCATCATTTGTTTGTAAGCTCAGGCAGCTCTTCTCAAAATTCATATGGAACAACAGGCGTGCAAGACTACGGCTCTCCCTTTTACATCCGCCTTATGATAGAGGGGGACTTCAAGTACCTAATCTACAATTGTATTATTGGGCAGCACAGCTGCGCACAGCCATGTTTTACTTCTCCTCCTCTGACCCTCCAGCATGGCTAGCCATTGAATGCAATACAGCACCGGGCCTATCCCTCCAGTCATATATCTACTCTGCTCATGCTAAAAAACAAAAAAAACAGACAAAAAACCCATTTGTTAAAAATACTGTTTCTGTTTGGCATGAAGCACATGTATATATAGGAGATGCTCCCAAACTATCCCAGTTCTCCCCAATATGGGGTAATGACAACTTTGTCCCCGCAAAGCTCTGTATATTAGGTATATATCCCGACCAATTTGTACCAAGCCGTAAAGCAGTGCCCTTGAATAATATGTGCCTACTTCAGGCTAGAAGGGTAATTACACTGAGGTGGAAAAATACGGATGGTCCTACACCTGCATTGTGGCTGCGGGAAACGTCCTGCCTCGCTTTGGAAAAATTAACCTATGTGATCAAAAAGAAAGTAAATAAGTTTAAGGAAATATGGGACGCATTCATGCACTTTCTTGAAAGTGATCAAATGGAAATTGATGAGTGAAATTGATGGATATCGCAATCAAACACTGATAAATAATAAGGAATAATAACAATGCTGCTTATAATAATAACAACTAGAGAATGCAATTCCTGAAAAAATTGCTAGTGGGAATGCTTTATGCTGAAAATCTGATGCTAAACTGTTGAAATGTAATGTGTAAGAAAAAATGTGAATAATTTAGATTGAAATGATACATGAACACTGGGGGCTTGAATGTGTGATGAGAGAAGAAAAGAAAGTGAAAAGGCTTGGAATAGCAGCAGAATATGTGAACGGCAAACTTCTGAACTAACTTGATGGCGAATGATTTGTCGCCATGGCAACGGCATTTGATGACACCTCATAATACGCTTAGATGGATTGAGCATTGTTACCAAACCTGTGAAGTTTTGGGCTGTTTGGAGTATTTTCACTGAAGTTATGAGAAAACCTTGTTTCAAGGCGAACATTGTGTTGCCATGGCAACGGCATTTGAAAAAATCTCAAAACTGTCCCGTAGATGTCTTCACGGCTGGACTGTTAGCACACTTGTGAAGTTTGAGCATTTTTTGAACATTTGCATAGGAGTTATAGCGACATCATGTTTTATGGCGAGGGATGCGTTTCCATTGAAACGGCATATGGTGAGATCTCAAATTTGGCGTAGAGTTGTTGAGGCATGGACCGGTGATATACAAGTGAAGATTGGGGGACGATTGGACCGTGTCGATGGGACCTACAGCCACATCGTGTTTCATGGCGAGTGGTCCGTCGCCATGGCAACGGCATTTGATGACACCCCATACTACGCTTAGATGCGTTGATGGCTGCATCGTTACCAAACCTGTGAAGTTCTGGGCTGTTTGGAATATTTTCACTGAAGTTATGAGAAAACCGTGTTTCAAGGCGAGCATTGTGTTGCCATGGCAACGGCATTTGAAGAAATCTCAAAACTGTCCCGTAGATGTCTTCACAGCTGCACTGTTTGCACACTGCTATCTGAAGTCTGCTGCTCTGAGCATGTCAGTTGGAGTGATGACATCATCGTGTTCCATTACACAGGTGTTTATAGTTGAGCTAACGAGGTGCCTAGACTTCAAAGGCTTCATTGTTCTGAATGAGAGATGAACCTCTTACGTGTGAGCGTTTTGTGGAAGAACCGTAACAGATATCTGTGAAATTTGAAGACGTGAAGCATGTCAAGGAAGATGAGTATCTGAAGTGTAATTTTTGTGCAGTTTCGGGTTAATAATGTGGCCTTTTTGGCAGTTTAACTAAAGGTGTGCGGCTGCTGCCGTGAGGAAATATCAGCCTGAAATTACAATGGGCTTTAATGGA
>NC_136906.1:46211248-46290275 GCF_949606895.1 Notothenia rossii
TGCCACAATTTCAGCTGACCTTTTCTCAGAAATACTGTCACATAACATCAATTCATTGCTAGGTTGATGCTTATCTAAGCTAACTATAAAACACTTTAACTGACAGAACTCAGTATCAACTGTGTACTGTAAGGTAGCTTCTAGCTTCATGTCGAACAGTAAGTCAACATTTTCCAGAGAGCTTTCTTTGAAATCACCAGGTAACGCTAAAAAATATTACATTTAGATTGTATGACTAAGTGTTTTATTTAATATATCTGGCTAGCTATAGCTACTTGCTAACGGTTTAGCTTACCCCCGCGATTCAATGTAACTTCAACGTAGCTGTAATTTATGCTTTGCTTACATTTTCGCATATCTGGGAAGTTTACTGACATTTACATACCATTTTACCTGGCTCAAGTGGTGGCTCTGGGGTTGTTGGGTGAGCCACCACTTGAGAATTGTCGTCTTTTTTAAGAAAATATGTTCTTATGTCCATCTTCAAAAACTCTGAGTCCGATTGACAGTTTAAACATTGTCACAGCTCACAGGATAGGTACCTCTCAGCCAATAAGACAGATGTTTATTTCCATTCAACTCTCTGGTTGGTCTAGTGTCTTGCCTCTGTTGCATTCACTGAACACGGGAAATTACAATTCTGCCGTCCTCTCTAGTGTGGTGGATGTATTATATGATTGACTCAATAATATAATACATGACTTTGAGAGTAGGCAATCTAGGCATATTAACACAATTAATTAAACATACTTATCACGGCGACGGTGTACTGACATTATTATTATTATTTATTTTTTTTTTTTCATTTTTTTTTTTTTTGCTAGGGGCGCCCCTAGTGGCTGCGGGGCCCTAAGCGGCCGCTTATGTCGCTTAATGGGTCGGGCCGGCACTGGCCCACGGCCCTATCAGAAACGTCGCTATCAGAAACAATGCACAACGTGTAATATGGTCTTTGTTTACATTAGCACAAGCATTGCTAACAGTCAGAGCTAACCTGTACTGGAGAGAGTATGTGTAAAAAAGCAAGAAATAAAAAAAAGGAACTCACCTTGTGGTAAACCCGCAAGAAAAAAAGTGTTTGAGCTCCATACTGTTTCAGAAATAATCATTGAAGTTGTTATGAACAAGATATGGCCTGGTAGAGTGGGTCATTTTTTGTATGCATATCGAAGATCCTCATATGCAGTCAATTTAATCAGCAGTAAACATGAAGCATGAAGAAGCGCTCAGGGTCCATTAGTTAATCTGTTCCTTATTGTCCTTATGTTTCCCTGGTTAAATATTTTTTATCAACACAAAAAAAATACCTAAAGACAGTGCCACACTTTAATGTTTAACATCCATTGTTGCTATGTGTCCAGCTGAGCTGCAGTCCTACAGAACTATCTTCTGCAGTCCTAGTGGGAGAGTGCTGGCCCATCCACAGTGTCAGTTTGACCTTAAGGATAGGTGATCAATGTGTGGAGCTCCGCCATCACACCACTCACTTCCAGTATGCTCTTAGAGCAGCTCTCCAACCACAACCTGATGCTTACACTCCACTGACATTTCAATTGCCTCTCTGTAATAAACTCTGCACTCTCAAAATCAGATTATTTGTATTGTTTTTTATGAGTTATCATGAAACCATTGACCTCCCTCTAGTTTAACTCACTGATATCATCAGAATGAAAACTATATTATATTGTATTCCCAAATGTCATTTCTCAAGGATCTATGAAAAATACCATGACCTACAACTACTGAAACTACAGTTCTTATTTTATTCAATGGTTTTGTTATATCAATGGAAATGTCTTTCTATTGAATTGTTATAAGATTTACATTCTAAGGCTTATTAGTTTTCCCCCATAATAGGGACCCTTTATCGTCAAATGTGGAGTCCCTCAGAGGTCAATACATAGTCCACTGCTGTTCAGCGAGTACATGTATTACTGCACAAAACAATAACTGATGACACAAAATTATACTTATTCTTAAAAAGGGACTGTGTGAAGCATCTGTGGCCTATAGTGTTGTGGTTGCAGATTGCAACCAACTAAATCCCCCTCAGGTCAGACTTCCCTTCACAAGTTGCCAAGTGCTACACCTTGGTCCTGCTATGATATCTTTCAGGACCTTCGCATCGCTTAGAGGCCTTTTCCTTTTATAACAATACTCTACAAGATCAACCACATTACAGCTGGCTGGAGTGACAAAACGTTTGTCGGAGAACTACAGAGGGCCTTTGGGCACATAAACAACGTAAACGCCTGCACTGACTTTGAATCTCAAACATTTTGTTGTAGACAACGTGTCACTCAATGTAAAATCTTCCTAAGGTGAAATTGTAAAATTGACATGATGAAACCATTTTGATATTTTCAATATCATTAAACTTATTAATACATTATTAAAATATACATATTGTATGTGACAAAAAAAGAACATCTCCACTCATATGTTCACATGTTTCTTTTAAAATACACCAACTTACATGTAGTTTATCCCCAAGACAGCTAACAACATGTTACATCACAACCATGGATCTGCATCTAAATTGTGTTGCCCTGGAGGGGCCTGAAGGCCTCTCTGTACATTTATTATCATACAGTTCATGTGAGGGTTAGCATTTCTGTTTAAAAAATGAAATGCAATCCTGTTACAAAGTTGGGCCTGATAATAAAATAAGTATTTTGATTTGTCACTTTTAGAATAACTTCCTGCTCTCTGTTCCCCAGTCCCTAACAAAATTACGTCGAGCGTGTTAGCACTGGAGCGGACTGCATTAACCGAGTGGACAAGCACACACGTTTTGCTTAAGAGAGGAATAATGACTAGAGACCCACTGCAGAGCAAAAATCTAAACTGCTGACCATGACAAGCTGTCCTCAGACCGTGAGAAACAGGCCTCTTTCCATGCCAAGAATGTGGGTGGCCGGCCTTGTTGCTCCAGAAAGCCTGTGTGAGGCGTGTGGCCGGTTACAGCTCCAGAGTGCAGGAGCACGTTTTTTCTTTCTGATTTCTCTTAGGCTGCTGCTGTTCATGCTAATATTGCGTCGGGCCGTACCTTACATTCTTGTAATACAGTTGCAATAAAAAGTATGTGAAGCCTTTGGAACTACCTGGATTTCTGCATAAATTGATCATAAAATGTGTTCTGATCTTCCTCTAAGTCACAACAATACACAAACACAGTCTGCTTAAGCTAAAACCACACAAACAATTATATATTTTTATGTTTTTATTGAACACACCATGTAAACATTCACAGTGCAGGGTGGAAAAAGTATGTGAACCCTTGGATTTAATAACTGGTTGACCCTCCTTTGGCAGCAATAACCTCAACCAAACGTTTCCTATAGTTGCATATCAGGGGCCGTATTCACAAAGCATTGTATCTTACCGCTAGGAGTGCTCCTAACTCGCGCTAAAACATTTTACGTAGGAGTTTTTTCTTAAAAGTTATTCACAAAGCCGCTGAGGACCTACTCATACTAAGGATAAATCACTAAGAGTGAACTAAGAGTGACGCGCCGTTGCTATGGATTACGTCGATTCTCATGCATGAGTTTAGAAGCGGTCAGTACGGTGATTGGTTGTTCAGAGTAGGCGGTCTCGGTGAAACTCATCCGCAACATCCCACAAACGAGCCCACTAAATCACCGAAAAACAAGGAAATAGCCTAGGCTAGAAATGTATTCCTATCAAATAGTTATGGACAGTGCAGTTAGCAGAATACACGCATGATGACAAGTTTGTGCAGACCCACGATAATGACGTTGTATATGCACGTTAAAGAGAGAGAGCAAACAATAAAAATACGTAAATTGCATTAAATCGAGGAGGCAATTAAAAGCACCCTGCAAACTATTATCCAATGAGCATATTTCCAGCACTTAAACACCTTCAATAACAGCCCCATACCGCCGTTCAAGTCCCCCTATCATGATGAATGAAAACAATCTGCGTGTTGATGGAATGTACTTTCTTTCTATTGACGAACACGTCCTCATCTTTTGATGGCGCAATTATTTTTATGTGCGTCCCGTCAATAGCACCGACCACACCGGGCATACCTGCATTGCCATGAAGTTGGCTTTGATCCTGTGTAGTTGTTGATTGTCCAAAGGAAACCAGATAAACTGTTGGATGATATGTGGTCTAGAGAGCGCGTTGATGGTTTGGTTTATGGCACAGCTGACTGATGGTTGCGATATTCCTAAATCGTCGGCATTGCAAAGTTGCTAAATATTGTAGTGTTGCCAAACATTTTATTTCCGGACTAATCGGGTTATTCCTGTTAGTCGGGGATGTTATTGCATCCCGCACTAATTCCACAACAAGTTTGATACCCTCACGATTTAGCCTATATCTCTTGATCAATTCACAGTCTTCCATTGTCTCCAAAACATTTCATCTCTCAGCCATTTTCAGATTCTTTGTGAATAGGTCTTACTGAGTTAGGAGTCCTCTCGAGGACTTTTAAGCTCTCCCAGACTTAGGTGCTACTTTTAGGCCTAAAATACTTTGTGAATTGCTCTTAGTGAATAAAATTAGGACTCCTAAATTTAAGATTGACACACCCATTATGCTTAGGAGTTTCTCCTAAATTCGCCAGTTAGGAGCTACTTTTAGCCCTAAAATCCTTTGTGAATACGGCCCCAGACCTGCACAACGGTCAGGAGGAATTTTGGACCATTCCTCTTTACAAAACTGTTTCAGTTCAGCAATATTCTTGGGATGTCTGGTGTGAATCGCTCTCTTGAGGTCATGCTACAGCATCTCAATTGGGTTGAGGTCAGGACTCTGACTGGGCCACTCCAGAAGGCGTATTTTCTTCTGTTGAAGCCATTCTGTTGTTGATTTACTTCTGTGCTTTGGGTCGTTGTCCTGTTGCATCACCCATCTTCTGTTGAGCTTCAATTGGTGGACAGATGGCCTTAAGTTCTCCAGCAAAATGTCTTGATAAACTTGAGAATACATTTTTCCGTTGATGATGGCAATCTGTCCAGGCCCTCAGGCAGCCAAGCAGCCCCAAACCATGATGCTCCCTCCACCATACTTCACAGTTGGGATGAGGTTTTGATGTTGGTGTGCTGTGCCTTTTTTTCTCCACACATACAGTAGCGTTGTGTGTTCCTTCCAAACAACTCAACTTTGGTTTCATCTGTCCACAGAATATTTTGCCAGTAGTGCTGTGGAACATCCAGGTGCTCTTTTACAAACTTCAAACGTGCAGCAATGTTTTTTCCGGACAGCAGTGGCTTCCTCCATTTTATGACCAATTTATGCAGAAATCCAGGTAATTCCAAAGGGTTCACACTTTGTCTTGCGTCTATGCAGCAGATCCACAGGGGTGTGAGCTGGTATGGCGTGTTTGAAATTAAACCAAAACTGGAGAAGGAATAGAATGCGATCACATACACAAATTTAAGAACTTAGAAATTCTTGAACTGCTTTTGAATTTTGTTATGTTTTTGCTGATTTATAAGCCTTACAGCCTTACCAGTCAAATAGTATAACAGGCTGCTTTCACTTCGCACTAAAAGGGGATTTCAGCTCTCGGCTTCAAACCAAGAGTCAAGGGGTCAGGGTCTGTACGAGATAGTAGGGTCCACAATTTGTGTGTTTGACTGTCAGTGGCGAACCGTGGCTATCACAACTGGACCTTCTGTAGACACACCCAGCTGCCGCCGCCCCCCTCCCCCACCCCCTCCGCGGCATTATAATGTTCATGTTTTCACTGAATAGTCGTCTTGAAAAGGGTACTCACAACAATTCCGCAACAACTTCATTTTCACCTGTTGCACTTGCCATTTCAACGTTAAAAACAATAAAACGGCATGAATTGCTTCGTCGCATTCATCTAGATCAGTGGCCGCCAACCAGTCGATCGTGATCGACCGGTCGATCGCGAGTGTGGTGCGGGTAGATCGCGGACCGTTAAAAAAAAGTAACAAAGGAAATTAAAATTAAATTAAAACAATAATGTTTGAAAAATACGTTTTTAGATATAAACTATCATCCACCACCCCGTTAGTAGGTGCAACTTGATTGACGTATATTTGAGAAACCTCAATAATATAATACATTAACCGTGCTTTACGTAAACCTCATCATGACACAAGAGACAACGGCAGGGCTGTAATTTCCCGTGTTCAGAAAACGCAACAGAGGCAAGACACCAGACCAATCAGAGAGTTGCCTGGAAATACACGTGTGCTTGTGTCATTCAAGCTCGGCTCTGTGTGTGTGTGGCAATAGCGCATTTAGTGTGATAGAGAGAGGGAGAGAGGGAGAGTGGGAGAGAGGGAGAGAGGGAGAGAGAGGGACTGTTGCTAGCGGGGACCGTGATGTTAGCATCTGGTTAGCTAGCTGCACTAACGGACATAAGGAGCTGTTTCCACAACAAGCTGGAGGAGAGTCCTCTCCTGTCAGACCTTCATATGATCATTATAGTTATACAAACAATAAGAGAATAAATGAAAAATATATATACTATATGGCAGTAAAACAAGAATACAGTTTAAAAGGGGAGTGATTTGTAAAATATCCATAAAGAAAAAGAAAATCTGTTTACAGTTCTGTCTCATATGGGCGCTGAGAGAGGTATCCATAGATCTCTTCATGTTGCTCTCCCCAAGTGCACCAGATTGATGCTTTCAACTTCAATATTTAAAAAAAAATCTTCCCGGGGGAGCATCCCCCCGGACCCCCCTAGAGGAGGTGAGGACCCCCTAGAGGAGGTGAGGTCCGCCCCCCAATAGCACTTTACTCCTGCTTATATGCCGTGAACTGATTATGGATCCTTCATTGTAACAGTAATTCAAATGCAATTAGCCTATATAAAAGGCCTCAAATTGGAAGCATTGTCTGGAGCGTCTTTTTCACTCAATTCTGCAATAGGTAGATCTCGCCTTTCACCTAGGCCGAGGTCGGTGATCTTGGGCTTAAAAAGGTTGGTGACCACTGATCTAGATCCTAGGCTTGTTGGAGACGAGCTGCGGCTCGCCTCGAAAGTAGACGAGAATAGCCGATCGCAGCCGGGGGAGGTCTCAAAAACCTCACCTGAAGTCGGACAGCTCAGAGTCGGTTTCTTCTTCTTCTTCTTCTTCTTCTTCTTCTTCTTCTTCTTCTTCTTCTTCTTCTTCTTCTTCTTCTTCTTCTTCTCTTAGTTTTTGGGCGGATTGCAAAGAACTTTAAGGTGCATACTGCCGGAGTCGGCTTGACTCGGTTTGCATTTATAAAGAATGCACAAATGTGTTTAATCGTTAATGTCAGATATGTACTAAGTAAATACATTTGTTCCTGCTCCAGATTAGATTCATTCAACTTTATTGTTATTGCACATATTACAGGTACTGAGACAACGAAATGCAGTTTCGCTTCCAACCAGGAGTGCAGAAGCAGTAAAGTGAAAAGTAATGTACACAATCTACAGAATAAAATATAGAATGAAGTGAATGATGAATAAACAGTGAGGGGTATGAATACACTAGATATACACAGCAGCCTGTGAGCAGTAGTGTTAACTTCGTCAGCTATTTTTTTATTTAGTTTTAGTCTTAGTCCTGTGTTAAATGTCCTTTTTAGTTTGAGTCATATTTAGTCACCTTCATCCTGTTTTTATTTAGTCAAGTATTAGTCGACTAAAAGTCTGAGCATTTTATTCTTATTGTAGTTAACTAAAACAGTAACTATTTTAGTCAAGATTTAGTCGACTAAAAGTCTGAGCATTTTAGTCATATTTTAGTCAAAGAAAACTAATTATTTTAGTCTACATTTTGTCAATGAAAACTGTTGAGTCTTTTTTAGTCATCAGATTATATAGAACATTTCAGTCAAACTAGTCTAGCCGAAACCAATCATTTGTCATTTTAGTATATATAAATAAATAAGATTATATCTTGTCCTTATTTGATGAAAAACACAGGTTGAATAATTGAGAAAGCAGCTTTGCAGAGTGTATCTGGTCAGGTTTGTGGTGTTTTTACCAGCTGTGTTATGGCCACTTGCTTCCCTTCTGATGAAACAATGCATTCGCTTTTTTTTGTCCGCCTCATTGTTGCGGAAATGGGCCCAAATATCACATTGTTTCTTTCCCCCAAGCAGTGGTGGCTTTAGACTTTTTCGTTGTCAGTCATTTTGACGGACACGATTGTAACATTTCCGTCAAAATACATTATTACCCGTCGAGTACACCATTTATCACTCACTCGCACTGACGGGGGGGTATTCGGTTAACGCGAGTGCGACCACTGCTCCCAAGCCCTGTTGTTGCCATTTTATTTTCTGTTAAATAAGGTTAGTTAGACCATGAGTTAGACGTTTAAAAAAAAAAAACGTAAATACAGTAGGATTGTTATTCACGTCTGTGGTAATGATGTTCGTTTACGCCAATCAGAATGCACCAAACTTAATGTGGCGTCGGTGTGTAGTTATGCTAAAACAATGTCGGACACCGTAATCTTCTCTGGTCCCCTCCCCAATCTGATCAATGATGACATGTATAGCCGCATGTCATCATTTCAGCGCTGGTTGTCTTGGTGGTGCCCAGCAAACAATGTGGGCTTCGTAAATAATTGGACAGCCTTCTGGGGAAAACCTGGTCTGATTAAGAGAGACGGCATTCATCCTACTTTGGAAGGTGCAAATCTCATTTCGGCAAACATTTCAGGGCTTTGTGGACTTAATCCATGACAAACTGGAGTTGAGACCAGGAGGCAGAGTCGCAGTCTTACACGCTTCTCTGCGCTCTCTCCTAGGCAGTCATCCATAGGAATCCCGAACCCAATAAAATACCCAATATTAACGGTGTGTGTGTCTGCCCAAGGACAATTTAAGGTAAAACCAGGGGTGAAAGTGGTTAAATTTCTTGCAGGTACTATAATGCTACCCCGACCTTCATTGGTTCATATTGTTCTCCTCCCGCCCCCAGCTTCATGCATCCCTGAACACAAACTTCACATTTTTAATGTCTTTATGGGGTAGAAATTAGAAACACTTGACAATATGTATAGTCAATTATTTATTTTCAATTGTGCATACAACTTGTGTCAAAACTTAACAGACCATTAGCAAGGCATGTTGAGGGACGTAAACTACACACTTTTCCACATTTTCCACAGAGGGCTGAAGTAGCTCTCCTCTTCTGTGTACCGGCGAGCCATGCAGCTTGTTGAGTGGGCTGCTCTTCTTCCTTTGCCCAGCCAGGTCTTCACATAAGGCAGTGGATCCCACTGTCTGCATGGTGGTCCCACAGAGCTGATGAAGAGGAGATTTGCTGCATTTTTTGTTGTAAGTTTGCTCCTATACTCAGTTATGATGTTATTCATTGTGCTGAACCCCCGTTCACAGTCAGCATTGCTTGGAGACAGTGCCACTGCCATGAGCAACTTCTTCATTTTGTTGGGAATGTTTCTTCCTCCACTGGCCTTGTATTCTGTGAATCCAAGATGGGCCTATTGTTGGTTCACATGTAGGACATCACACAAAGCCCTCACCTCATTATCTCCAAATCGAGGATTGTCATGGTCCCAGTTGTCAGGGTTGAGGACTGCCATTTGATTGATAAGGCTGTTATAAGCCTCTTTTCGGTTGACTGCAACACTGGCCTGTGCTCTGTTTGCTGTGGTTGTGAAGACTCTTTTTTTCATATTGTCTGCCTGTTATTGTATATGTAATATTTTTCACTCCCTTCTCTTTTTCAAGTGAGGGTGCATAACATTCAACTGGGACCCTTATGCACCCACGTAGAACCGGGCCTGGAGGTGGCCAAACTACGGCCCGCGGGCCACATGCGGCCCGTTTATGTGTTTAATGTGGCCAGTCCAATATTGGTATAAATGAGCCAGGGTTCCCGCGCTGATCTTAAAAAGCCTTAAAGTCTAAAATACAACGATCCAATTTTTATTTATGTTATCCCCCACTGTACACACGCCGCGCGCGCGCCGCGAAAAGTCCCTTCCTCCCTGGTCGTCGCAGCTGCGCGTGGACGTCGCCCCGCGCGCGGGAGAATGAGATTAAAACAACCCTCAGCCCGACATGAATCAAGACGGAACCAAACAATGCCCTCCGGCCCGGCTGTCACATTGATACATCATTGTGGCCCCTGAGCCAAAAGGTTTGGCCACCCCTGTTGTAGGACATTAACGATAAAACAGAATATTGTTGTTCTACTTTTAGACATCTCGAGATCGACTGGGAATCGACTGGTTGGGCACCCCATATAGAGATATACAGTTTGCTAGTTAGCTAACTTATTATATTCATCATGGCCAGGTTCATGTCCATTCTCTGGGCTAAATAAGCATCATCACCTGTGTCATCTGTGGGCGTTGTTTTTCAAATTTTAAGCACATTCTGAGTTTCTTCATCTCTGTCCTTTCTTTTAAACATCTGAAGAGTCGTCGTTTGCATTTTTGCTTTATTTACCACGTAGCCTAATTTTCTAGCTGTCATTCAGTCACTCCATTCTTTTCTCCTCCCGCTGTTCTGATCAAGTGGGAAAAAGCTAATATGTGACCCGCTCTATCGAAATCAGTCGGAAGTCGCAACGGCTCATTTCAAAATAAACGTGGATTTGCGTAAAAAAATAGTTTTTCGGGGTTCGGGTGTTTTGTTTGATTTTAAATAAACAAAGTCTTGGCTTTCAGAATATGAAACTTGTTTTGACAAATTCAGATGATAAATACAACTTAGAAGCTTGTAACGGCATAATTACAAGCGGAGAACGGAGTAACTTGAGGTCACAGCAGGCATAACAACAGCCGGTGTTTCTCGTTACTGTTTTCCCCGGGACACAAACACAATACGCACAAACGCAAAAATACACAAACACACACACGTATACACACACACACACACACACACACTCGCGAGCTTCCCCCAGACCAGTAATCCAAACCAAAATATCTGCCCTTCGTAGTATAAATTCCACGGGTGGAGCTGTCAATTCTTCCTGGTCCTCCGGACCGCCTGGAAATCTCTTACCGGTACTAAGGACCGGGTAGGACCGGCACACTTTCAACACTGGGTAAAACCTAATAGAGGTGTCATACATAATAACCTAATAAAAGTAAATGTAACAACTACTACAGTGCAACAAAACAGGAAGATTAAATGTGGTCTCTTAAACATAAGATCTCTAGCATCTAAAGCAATACTGGTAAATGATTTAATATCAGATTATAATATTGATATATGCTGTCTCACTGAAACTTGGTTGAGACATGAAGAATATGTCAGCATAAATGAGGCCACTCCACCCAGCCATATCAATACTCATATTGCCCGAGGCACGGGCCGAGGAGGTGGAGTTGCAGCAATCTTTGACTCAAGTTTACTTATCAATACTAAACAAAAATTAAATTATACCTCCTTTGAAAGCCTCGTTTTTAGTCTTACGCATCCGACCTGGAAAACTTTGCAGCCAATCTTATTTGTTACAGTGTACCGTGCACCAGGTCCTTATTCAGAATTCTTATCAGAATTCTCTGAGTTTTTATCAACTTTGGTACTTAAAACAGATAAAGTAATTATCGTAGGTGACTTTAATATTCATGTTGACGATGATAAAAATAGCCTTACTGTTGCATTTAACTCTATATTAGATTTTGTTGGTTTCTGTCAGAGTGTAAATAAACCAACCCACTGCTATAATCACACTCTCGACCTTGTTCTGACTTATGGTATTGAAATTGAGCAACTATTAGTCGAACCGCATAATCCTGCTTTATCCGACCATTTCTTAGTAACTTTTGAAGTACTGTTACTAGACTACAAAGCATTAGTCAAAAGCTCCTGGAGCAGAAACCTATCTGTTAGTGCTATAGCCAAATTTAAGGAAGAGATTCCACCAATACTTAACTCGATAGCATGTCTGCATGTAAGGGAGGAAACTTATACAAAATGTACACCACCCCAAATTGATCATGTTGTTGATAGTGCTACAGATGCGCTGCGAATAAAATTAGACTCTGTTGCTCCTTTGAAAAAGAAGAAAATAAAACAACATATATTAGCTCAATGGCATAATGCCGAAACCCGCAAAATAAAGCAAAAGTCGAGACAACTTGAAAGGATATGGCGTTCCACTACACTTGAAGAATCTTGTTTAATTTGGCATATTACTCTCAGTGAATATAAGAAAGCACTGCGTAAAGCGAGAGCAGCGTACTACTCTTCATTAATAGATGAGAATAAGAATAATGCAAGATTTCTTTTCAGCACTGTAGCTAGGCTGACAGAGAGCCACAGCTCGACCGAGCCTTCTATTCCCATAGCACTCAGTAGTAATGATTTTATGTGCTTTTTTAACGATAAAATTGTTACTCTTAGAAACAAAATCAATGACCTCTTGCCTTTGACCAGTATAGTATTATCAACAGCTCCCGGAAACGTAAGTTCTAATATTACACTAGATAGTAAACTAGAATGCTTTTCAGCCATAAACCTTGAACAATTAAATTCAATGATTCTCTCTTCTAAACCATCAACGTGTATCTTAGACCCGATTCCAACTAAGCTGTTAAAAGAAGTTTTTCCATTAATTAGCACTTCTTTATTAAATATTATGAATATGTCTTTATTATCAGGCTATGTTCCACAATCATTCAAAGTAGCAGTGATAAAACCGCTTCTTAAAAAGCACAACCTCGATCCAGAGGTTTTAGCCAACTATAGACCTATTTCTAATCTTCGGTTCCTCTTAAAAATTCTTGAGAAAGCAGTCGCAAAACAGCTGTGTGATTACTTAAAAAACTATGATTTATTTGAAGATTTTCAGTCTGGATTTAGAACACAACATAGCACAGAGACAGCTCTGGTTAAAGTCACAAATTACATTCTAATAGTCTCAGACAAGGGACTTGTCTCTATTCTTGTCTTGCTCGATCTTAGTGCTGCATTTGATACTATCGACCATGATATCCTATTGCAAAGACTAGAGCACTTAGTTGGCATACAGGGAACTGCTTTAGGCTGGTTTAGGTCCTATCTATCTGAACGCTCTCAGTTTGTACGTGTCAACGATGAATCTTCCATGCAAACCAAAGTTAGCCATGGAGTGCCACAGGGCTCAGTGCTTGGACCTATTTTGTTCACACTATATATGCTTCCGTGAGGCAATATTATAAGGAATCATTCTGTAAACTTTCATTGTTATGCGGATGATACTCAACTATATTTATCAATCAAGCCTGATGAAATTAATCATCTAAATAAAATTCAAGACTGCCTCAAGGACTTAAAAACGTGGATGACCTTAAAAATGTTGATGTTAAACAGGACCAAAACTGAAGTTATTGTACTTGGCCCGAAGAATCTACGAAACAAATTATCTAAAGATATACTAACTATGGATGGCATTAATTTGGCCTCCAGTGAGACTGTAAGGAACCTTGGTGTTATATTTGATCAGGATTTATCCTTTAACACCCACATAAAATCAATTTCAAGGACCGCCTACTTCCATCTACGTAACATTGCAAAAATCAGGCATATCTTGCCTCAAAACGATGCAGAGAAACTAGTCCATGCATTTGTTACTTCAAGGCTGGATTATTGTAACTCCTTATTATCAGGGTGTACCAAGAAGTCAGTCAAGTCGCTTCAGCTGATTCAAAATGCTGCAGCTCGTGTACTAATCAGAGTTAGGAAAAGGGACCACATTACTCCTGTTCTGGCTGCCTTACACTGGCTCCCTATAGAACACAGGATAGAATTTAAAATTCTTCTTCTCGCCTACAAAGCCCTTAATGGGCAGGCGCCATCTTACCTTAAAGAACTCATTATACCTTACTGTCCTACTAGGGCATTGCGTTCCAAGAATGCAGGGTTGTTGGTTGTTCCTAGAGTCTCTAAAAATACAATGGGAGCCAGAGCCTTTTCTTATCAAGCTCCACTTTTGTGGAATCAGCTTCCAGTTTGTGTTCGGGCGGCAGACACCCCATCCGTTTTTAAGAGTGCGCTTAAGACCTTCCTTTTTGATAAAGCTTATAGTTAGGGCTGATTAGATTCAGCCCCTAGTTTTGCTGATATAGGCTTAGTTTGTCGGGGGACATCTTACTTCTTCCTTCTCTCTGTCTATACCTGTGTACTCTCATGTTCCGATTAACCCAGCTTCCCCAAATTTCTTTATTTTTGGTGTCTATATACGCCGGGATCCGGAGTCATGGAAGATCCTGCGGTCCTGTGTCATGGATCGCGAGTCCTGGATCTTGAGTCGTGGCTGTGGTCCTGGATCATAAGTCCTGGATGGATATCCTCGTGGATTCATCTTCCTATTATACACACATGCATTTCCAAACATTTGGACTACCTATGTTGCAAATGTATTATCTTTTCAATTTACACACGGCATCTATTGCACGTCTTTCCGTCCTGGGAGAGGGTTACCTCCTCTGTTGCTCTCCCTGAGGTTTCTCCCATTTTTCCCTTTAAACTGTGGGTTTTCTCTGGAGGTTTTTCCTTGTACGATGTGAGGGTCTAAGGACAGAGGGTGTTGTATTGTCATACTGATATTCTGTACAAACTGTGAAGTCCACTGAGACAAATGTAACATTTGTGATATTGGGCTATATAAATAAACATTGATTGATTGATTGACCCGAGTCTTCCTGACAGTTCACAGTGTGCCGCTGCCCGGTGTAATTCAAATGTACCGCCGCGCGCAGCACAGACACACAGCTGCTGCCCGGTTATGGCTAGAAAGGATCCGTCTTGTGTAAATATGACGTCACGTTCTCGTTGTAACTCTTGTTGGAGCGGCTCGGAAAAACCTCTACAGCAGTAACATGATGCAACATACACATTAATGCAGCAGGATAATAGTAAAACACTGAAAGGGAACATTTTATTGCAACAGGAGCTATCTTGGGACTTTCACTGCGACAACGTTGACTTGCCTGTGAATAAAAAATAAACCTAGTGTTGGTGATCTACAGTGTTGTCATTCTTCTTTGAACAGCAAGACCGCTAACACCCTATTTCAACAATCACACTCCCTGTCATTGACATAATTAATAGATAGTTTAGCTTCTCACCAGTGCCAGATTTAGGATTGTAGGAGATCCGGGGCTTAGCCCAGGAGTTGTTGGAGGGTGCAGGGGTAAAGTGCAATTTTTTACAACTGGGGGCTCGACCGAACATCCTTTTAGGGGGGGTCGTCGCCTCCTTTAGTGGAATCCGAGGGCAAGATTTTTTTTTAAATATTGAAGTTAAAAGCATCAATCTGGTGCACTTTGAGAGCAACATTAACCCTAACTTAATAATAACTTAAAGCGGACAAAACTGGAGAACACTTATTCATTAACACCCTTTAATGAAGCAAACTAATGCCTTAACTCACTCAAATACAGTCGTTTACTTATTTTGGTGAAACGAATGTGAGTAGAGTTTTAAAGGATGCGGATAGTCTCACCTTGATTCTGGCGCATTGCTTATCGTTTTAAAGATCTATTCTCACCCACCATCTTTATTTGTGACGTAAAGAGTGTAAGAGTCACGTTTCTGAATCGGACACTCTAGCTGTGTCCTCCGCGGACTGCGAAATGAGACGGTCTACGGAGCATGTCCTTGTACGTCACCGGCAGTTACCCCTACATTTTTGGGTGAGTACATTTAAAAACGAATCCAGCTGAAACCGTTGTAGCCGTTGATGGGACGTTACAAGCCATATATTTTTTTTAAAACTCATTCGTCACCGTCACCCGTTGCATCCTGGGATATGGTACACCGCGGAGTGTACATCATATGTATCCTCTAAATCTGGGGAAAGAAGGCTGCATTTGCGGGCCGCATTCGGAGGAGTCTTGTCTTTTTTTTAAATTGGGACAGCCTTCGTTTGGCGGAAATGACGTATGCGGTCTCCGAATACATCCTCAGGAGGATGCGGCCGCTGAATTGGGACACAGCTTCTGAGTGGATGCAGTCACAGCCAATCGGAGTCTGATTCAGAGGGTTGCCTGTCAGTTCCGTTGCTATGGTTCCGTTGTTAAGTGTACTGAAACGAGAGCCAGTATAATTCCAAAATAATATAAAAATTGGAATATGTTATTTTAGTTTCTTAAAGGTAGACCGAGGTATGAAGGGTTAACGTTACATCTTAGGATAATTTTTAGTCATGTTCTGTATACATACTAACATATACGGGTATACTTAGTGTGGTTACTCCATGTTTACTAGCTATAACATTAACATTACATCACTCTTTTTCACTTCTTACTCAGTCAGCCAGACTGCAGATATCACCATTAGATTCACAAACCTGAAACATCATCCATTTCTTCACTGCTGGTGATGACATTGTTGTCAGCTGCTGATACTACTGCAGCTGCTGCAGCTTGTGGCGCCTTTTTCAATGAAAATAACTTTCTAATACCCATAACTTTATAGGCTATTAGCTTAAAACTTGTCAGGCACTAGCAGAGCCATATGGCGCTGGGCACTAGGAAGGATAACTTCTTCTTCAGGGCAGGGAAGGCTACGCAGTACGCAGGCTACTGTCCCGCAGCGGCTGCCTCTCTGTTGGACTCCGTTACTGTACATTACTCCCGAGACGTTTAAAAAAAACATCCGTGGCTTTTCAGAAAACATCCGGGGCTTGAGCCCAAGTAGCCAACACCTAGCGCCGCCACTGCTTCTCACCATCATTTGCTGTGGCCCACTGATGTTAACGATCGTAACTGAAAGGCTGCCTGCCCAACGTAAACATTCAGCCACGTGACTTGCAAACTCTCGTGAGAGTTTTACACTAGACGGATCCTTTCTAGCCATAACCCTGCTGCCCTGCCGCAGCACCGGAAATGGAACTGCTGGGAGAAAAACTGACTATCAGAAATGTAACGTTATCTTTGATAATATTTCGTCACCTCATTTTTCGTCAACTAAAGTAAAGAGAGATTTTGGCATAGTTTTTATTTAGTAAACTACATTTTCGTCTCGTCACTTTTCGTCAACGATATTGCATGATGATTTCGTTGCAGTTATTGTTTACTGCCGTCGGTGCCGTCTCGTCATCGTCTCGTTTTCGTCATGGAAAGAGGTCGTTGACGAACATATTTCGTCATAGTTTTAGTCAGTTGTGTAGTAGGGATTTTTTTACTGGGTGGACGGGAGACACTATGGACGTGCTCGTGAATTGTCAACGGAGGGGGCTTGGGGGATGTTGAGATAACATACAGACATGTATAGTGTATGTATGACTCCATGTATTACTGTGTACCACATTGTCTATGTAAGTAGCTGCGACTACTAACTGTGTTCATTGGTTAGCCTGTACCACATGATTGATGATATCACTACCTGGGGTATAAGACCGTTGGAAGTCACGCCCCTTCTCTCTCTCTCCTCAAGCCTCTTGAGATGTGTGCCTATAATAAATAACGCTGTGATGAATGGCTAAACTTGAACTGCTGAGATTATTCACCTTTCTGCTGCAGGAGACAAAAGGTTTAAGTCTAAATCTGCTAACAGAGGACCTCCGTGTCGCCTGTCAGCGCAACTTACATGATGCCGTTTAGACAATATAATAATAAAGGGCGGTGCCGGCTGTCAGTGAACCGATCCGGCCTTTCTGCGCGATTATCACTCAAATGCGGGACATAGTCTCAATTTGTGGGACGCGGGACAAATAATAAAAATAATGTGTATGCAGTCCCGCACAGTGAGGGACACCTGGTCATCCTACAAACGTACGGTGCTGCCCCTCACACACACACGCTTCAAATCAAGTTGCATAATTGCTTGAGCTACGTTTTTATTATAATTACTGTACAATCTGCCTATTATGTTTTCATCATTATTACAACAAACACACACTTGCAACTGATAACAATGGCAATGATGTTAGATGTATTAGACTATTAAAAAAAGAAATCATGCTTCAAATAAGTGGGGGTACGGCGTTCCCCCACGTCCAACGCCCACTACACCACTGGTTTTAGTCAACGAAATTAACACTAGTGAGCAGTATGAACAGTGTGTGCTAAGATATATAAAGTATGAAAACGGTAAGCAGTGCAAGTATAGTTTAAAATATATGGATATTAATTTCATGATGATAAACATTGTGAAACAATGATGACAAATGTTAATGGGAGGGGTGACGTAAAACTGACACAAAACAACAACAAACTTTTGCCGAGCCAATTGGAGAGTTTCATCACCAGCACAGGGTAAAAAACACCAATGAGCGCTCAGCTCGAGTTACCAGCGAGTCGTTTCCCATCAAGCATTTTGCTTCCGCAGCCCGTGGAGAGGAACTGCGCCGCATCGCCGCGCCTCGCCGCGCCTCGCCGCGCCTCGCCGCGCCTCGCCGCGCCTCGCTCTTAAGGCTGCGGGCGTCTTTGTCCCGCGAGATTTCAACGTCTCATGTAGGCGAGCCTCCAGAGCAAGTCGGACAAAATGACTAACCATCATGCAACGCACTAGCAAGACGTTGATCGCAACTGCGCAGGTCTGCGCAGGTCTCGCTTGTCTCAAACAAGCCTACTCTGTCTCGAGCCAGTTAAATAGCGGTTCTTCTAAAGTACCCTGGAACCGAGGGGAACTCTGAAAGAATACGCCCATTGGCTACAAATCAATATATGATAGGTTGATCAAACTGTCAGTCCAAACGTACGCTCTCATTCAGTGCAACGGCCAGGTCATTCTATCAAGGATGTAGAATACCTTGGTTGAAGGATATTCTACCCAGAGACCCAGAACAAGATCTGATTGGTTGCTTTCTTTTCTAACACAAAACCACTGAAATGCGTAGTGCATGGTCCGAGAAGGACAAACAAATCAACATAACACTGTAATATTACAGATCAACAACACAGATACGATTCTCATTTATTCATTTTATATACATTTTATTTATATAATTAAACCGATTTTTTGTTTGTTTTATCTGAGTGTTCCAGGGTATTCTCTGAATACCTTGAAGGCCCTGACGGTTCGCCACTGTTGACTGTGTGTGTGAGTCACTGCATTACGCCGACACACGAGGTGGCACATGTTTCCACCCAGTACGCTGAAGAACCAATGCACTGTCTTCTTCCTGAGAGCTCCCACAAGCGTCAGTTTTTCACACAGCCCATGTGTGGGTCAATGCAGCCAGAAGCAGTAAGGTCTACATCTTTTGTGTAGTTGAAAAATAAATAAATGGGACAGCTGTTTATGATGTCCAAATTGCATTCACAGCGGACTCGATGCGATGTTTGGGGGTGGCGCTATTACATGTAAAGTCAATGTAGAGACGCGGACAGACGCAAATTTGCTCCGACGGCGAGCATGAAGCGGTGGACACGGCGCGAATCACGCGATTGAGGCGGTTGAACGGTGCCATTTTTTCAACTCGAGCGTCAAATTCACGTGACACGTTCTCACGGAAGCCAATCAGCGATGAGGATCTCAGCCTGCCGTCACTGACGTTCAACCAGAACATATTAGCCGTTAGCTGTTAGCCGTTAGCACACAGAGATCACAGCTCCTCTGTTCAGAAACTGTACAAAAGCTAAACAAGTACAAACCGCAGACTGTCTGTGTCATGGCGAATACAGTCGCTGGTTTATTTATGTCTGTAGGCCGTTGTTATGAGTGTGGAGTGAGCATATATACAACGTTAGCTTAGCCTGGTCGACCCAATCTCCATTCCGAAAACAAGCATTTTAAAAGGTTTTTCGCCCGCCGTCTTGTCTGCATACTTGTCAAGCATTAATTCATGGTTTTGACTAACCGGTATCAGTATGTTGTTACGTCGGCATCATTTAGAGACGTGTATTACAATTTAATCACGGTAAAATATGTTCATATGTTCAACAGTCAGATTCTGTAATAGCTTTTTCCCCAATTCCATCAGACTGCTGAATATTAAGTAGACCAGTAACACAGAGATTACATTACGCTGTGTAAAGCGCACATATTTTCTATATAGTATGTATATTTTATTTATATGTACAGGACTGTCTCAGAAAATTAGAATATTGTGATAAAGTTCTTTATTTTCTGTAATGCAATTAAAAAAACAAAAATGTCATACATTCTGGATTCATTACAAATCAACTGAAATATTGCAAGCCTTTTATTATTTTCATATTGCTGATTATGGCATACAGCTTAAGAAAACTCAAATATCCTATCTCTAAATATTAGAATATCATGAAAAAGTATACTAGTAGGGTGTTCAACGAATCACTTGAATCGTCTAATTAACTCGAAACACCTGCAAGGGTTTCCTGAGCCTTGAAAAACACTCAGCTTGGTTCAGTAAACTAAATCACAAGTATGGGGAAGACTGCTGATCTGACTGCTGTCCAGAGGACCGTCATTGACACCCTCCATCAGGAGGGTAAGACACAAAAAGAAATTTCTCAAAGAGCAAGCTGTTCACAGAGTGCAGTTTCAAAGCACATCCACAAAAAGTCTGTTGGAAGGGGGAAATGTGGCAGGAAACGCTACACAACCAAGAGAGATGACCGCAGCCTTAACAGCATTGTGAAGAAGAGTCGCTTCCAGAATTTGGGGGAGCTTCAAAGACAGTGGACTGAAGCTGGAGTCCAGGTATCAAAAGTCACTGTTCACAGACGTGTCCGGGAAATGGGCTACAATAGCCGTATTCCCATGGTCAAGCCACTTCTGAACTCAAGACAACGGAAGAGGCGTCTGACTTGGGCTAAGGAAAAGAAGCACTGGACAGTTGCACAGTGGTCCAAAGTCCTCTTTTCAGACGAAAGCAAGTTTTGTATTTCATTTGGAAGTCAAGGCGCCAGAGTCTGGAGAAAGGCTGGAGAGGAGCAAAATCCAAGTTGCTTGAAATCCAGTGTGAAGTTCCCACAGTCAGCGATGGTTTGGGGAGCCATGTCAGCTGCTGGTGTTGGTCCACTGTGTTTCATCAAGCCCAGAGTAAATGCAGCTGTGTACCAAGAGATTTTAGAGCACTACATGCTTCCGTCTGCTGAAAAGCTCTATGGAGATGAGGAATTCATTTTCCAGCATGATCTGGCACCTGCCCACAGTGCCAAAACCACCAGTAACTGGTGTACTGACCATGGCATTACTGTCCTCGATTGGCCTGCAAATTCCCCTGACCTGAGCCCCATAGAGAATATGTGGGGTATTGTGAAGAAGAAGCTGAAAGACACCAGACCCAACAATGCTAATGAGCTAAAGGCCGCTATTGAAGCATCCTGGGCATCCATAACACCTCAGCAATGCCACAGGCTGATTGCCTCCATGCCACGCCGCATTGATGCAGTAATCCGTGCAAAAGGATTCCCAACCAAGTACTGAGTGCATTAATGGACATTTTCAAATGTTTGATTGTGTTTTGCTGTTATAAATCTTTTTTTTTAACTTGGTCTGAGGAACTATTCTAATTTTTTGAGATAGGATTTTTGAGTTTTCTTAAGCTGTATGCCATAATCAGCAATATTAAAATAATAAAAGGCTTGCAATATTTCAGTTGATTTGTAATGAATCCAGAATGTATGACATTTTTGTTTTTTTAATTGCATTACAGAAAATAAAGAACTTTATCACAATATTCTAATTTTCTGAGACAGTCCTGTATAGTAAGTCTTTATATTTTAAACACACACTTTATCTTTAATTTTATCAGCACCACGTCACTATTATTTATTTATATGTACAATTTTAGCAAGTTTTTATATTGTCCTGTTCCTGTAAGCCAGTACAACGAAATTTCGTTTTAATAGTACACTCTGTGTCTTGTGGAAATGACAATAAAGTATGTCTAAGGCTGCAGTCGAATAGTCCATTTAGCTTAGAAACCTTCCTAACCGAGTGAAATTACCCGGAAGTCCCTCAGTGGCAGCCATGATAAGTGCCGTTCAAATTCTCTAGAATGATAGGAAAGGAGGGTTGCGTTCCAATAGTCCATTTAGCTTAGGAACCTTCCTAACCAAGTGAAATGACCCGGAAGTATGTCAGTGGCAGCCATGTTAAGTGCCGTTCCAAGGCTGCAGTCGAATAGTCCATTTAGCTTAGGAACCTTCCTAACCGAGTGAAATTACCCGGAAGTCCCTCAGTGGCAGCCATGATAAGTGCCGTTCGAATTCTCTAGAATGATAGGAAAGGAGGTTTCAAACTTCCTTTATAACCTCCTTCAGCTTAGGAACCACTGGACCTCCTTAACCGAAAGGAGAGGAGAAAATGCTGCCCCACAATGCCTTGCAGCCGCAGCATTTGTCGTCACACAACAGTCGGCCGTTCACGGACACAAACGATTATGACGGAGAAATTATATCATGAAAGTTACGGTGCTTATTAAGCATTTTAAAACGTATGTGGTAAGTTGCCAAAGTGCTTTGTGTTGAACGTTCATCAGTATTATAATCAAAAAGAGAAATATGAACGTTAGTTTTTACTGAAACGATCAAATAAAGTCAACATTTCACTGAACTGTGTGGGGTTTGTTCAATTTTTTAATTATGTTTGAATGGTGATATACACAGTGATATGTGTTAAAGACTAACGTTTATAATAAATAAATTTGTATTGGTTTTAAGATCTTTTCATAGTTCATACAATCATACGTATTGGAATCATTTGTATTAATGTGGAGTGGAGGGAGAGGGTGATGAGCATAAGTTTCACTTTTTTATTTCAATTCCATCTTTGGTCATGAAGAATATGTTTCTCTGTTGTTCATAAAGCATAAAGCAACAGCATCAGAGCACGGTGCAATCTCTAGATGAGTCCATCGTTCTTATTAAACATCCATGTTGTAGTCCGCTGTATAGAAAACTGTAGTTTCCATATATAAGCCGCGTTCACACCAGAGTACTTTTCCCACTTTAGTTCCGATGTAGTTCCGAAATGTCGCGTTCACACCAAAAAGAGCCGGAACTAAAATTAGTTCATGAGAACCTTTTTACCCCCTTTTCCGTCCCTGCTAGAGAGCAGGGACTCTCATGCGGCTCTCTTTTGAGAAAAGAGCTATATTTCTGATTGGCTGGGCGGATTGCAAACCACGCCCTGTAAAACTCAAAAAAAGTTTTGTGAAGCCACCATTTTATTATCCTTGCATTAGCATTATTAGCATTAGCATTAGCCCAGTGCAGAAACGCAGAGAGACTAACTTATGGGAACACAAAATAAAACATGGGAGCAGTGGAGATGAGGAGGTGTCGCGTTCTGGCAATTTACTCGGAAGGCTTCAGTAGAAGCTGCTGGGATTCCCCAACTCCGGGGACTTCCGGCCGGGGATTTTGGGCGGCAGTATACGCCGTGAAGTTGTTTGCGGCCTGCCAGTAAACCCAAAGCAGAAGAAGAAGAAGTGACGTCAGCGGCTTAATTTGCCTAATCCACCCCCAGGGATTTATTCCGGTGCAGGGCCGTGGGAAGTAGGGGTGCTGAGGGTGCTGCAGCACCCCCTGGTGGAGGACAGGGGATCTGCACTTCTACAAGATATAATACAAGTATAATACCAAAAAAACGAATTTCCAGTCTTGATGTAACAACATTCATAATTAAGTAAAGATAACACCCTTTTCACCGCCGTTACATTTTCCATTTGCCCTGTACGATGGGCGCTGTAGTGATGAAAGTGGGGGATGTTGGCTTATCGGGAGCCCGCAGCTCACAGCCAAAGTGAGAGAGATAGAGAGAGGGGGTGCACCGGTACCGGCGGGGATTGTTGTTAGCTTCTGTTGCGCTAACGGATATAAGAAACTGTTTCTACAATAATGTGGAGGGAGAGTTCTGTCCTGTCAGACTGAGAGGCTCGGTGAGGTAAAGGACTCTGAGGGTTTAGATCAGACGTGTCAAACTCAAGGCCCGCGGGCCAAATGTGGCCCGCCACGTCATTTTATGTGGCCCGCGAGAGCTTAATTACATTACATTGCATTTTTTTTTTTTTTTTTTTTTTTTTTTTTAATTTTTCTTAATTTTTTTTTTTTTCTTAATAGGTCTGATTGTCTAAAAATAAATAAGTCAAATGCGTGCCGTGACCAAAAACTACATTTCCCACAATACATGCCGATTATGTTACCCGCGAAGTGACGGCATCCCGCCACTAGACTGCAGTGTTTCCACATCGATGCGATTTTCCCAACAAGTGGAATTGAGAAATACAAATAATGATCCCAAAATGTCCAGGAAGAGAAAAATTGATGCAGATGGAAGGGTGTTTCAAGAAAGATGGGAAGGCGAATACATGTTTGTGCTTCAAGGAGAAAAACCGGTATGTCTTTTGTGTTATGAGGCGGTGGCGTTTGTCAAAGAGTACAATCTACGTCGGCATTTTGAGACCAAACACGGAGGTAAGTATGCCAAATTTAGCCATCAAGAAAAACAACAAATTGCCCAAGAATTAAAAGGCAAACTGCGATCGCAGCAGAATGTGTTCGCGAAAGCCACAACCAAAAACAACGCGGCAGTGAAAGCTAGCTTTGTTGTGGCTGAAGAAATCGCCCGCGCTTCAAAGTCTTTTTCAGAGGGAGCGTTTTTGAAGCAGTGCATGCTGAAGGTCTGTGAGCAGGTGTGTCCCGACCAGATACAGACTTTTAAAAATGTCAGTTTATCAAGAAACACCATCGCGGACCGAGTTAAGGAACTAGCAGGAAACCTGGCAACACAGCTGGCCGAAGAGACACGCAGCTACATAGCTTTTTCATTAGCTGTTGATGAAAGCACAGACAACACGGATACAGCGCAGCTATCTATTTTTATTAGAGGCGTGAAGTCGGACCTCTCTGTCACTGAGGAGCTGTTGGATGTGGCTGCCATGCATGGGACCACAACGGGATGGGACATTTTTGATGCGGTGGAGAAGTCCGTCAGTAAAAACGCATTGCCCTGGGAAAACTTGGTGGGATTAACTACAGACCTGCAATGTGTGGAAGAAAAGTGGGCTTGGTTGGACTAATGAAGGAGAAGATGCAAGAAAGTAACTGTCACACGCCTCTGATAACGTATCATTGCATTATCCATCAAGAAGCTTTGTGCGGGAAGGTGCTGGGGATGGATGATATAGTGACCACGGTCATGAAGACAGTGAACTTCATTCGGGCGCGTGGCCTGAATCATCGTCAGTTCCAGCTGTTCTTGCAGGAGATGGGCTCGGAGCACGGAGACGTGCCGTACCATACAGAAGTAAGGTGGCTGAGTAGGAGCAAAGTCCTCAAACGATTTTTTGAGCTTAGGGAAGACATTGCTCTTTTCATGCAGAGTAAAGGAAAACCCTTGTCTGAACTGTCAGATCCAAACTGGCTGTGTGACTTTGCTATGTTGTGTGACATAAACGAACATCTCGCCCAACTGAATCAGAAGCTGCAGGGACGCAAACAAGTCATCACGCAGATGTCCGACATGATCACGGCTTTCCAGCGTAAACTTGACCTATGGATGTGCCAAGTGAAACAGGACAATCTTGCCCACTTTCCTGTTTCTCAGAGCATCTCAGCCTCATGTCCCGGTACTTTCTCATGTGCTCAGTTAGCTACCAAACTGAGCCTGTTGATGAATGAGTTTGATCGGCGATTCTCTGACTTCAGACCACAGCACTCTGGATTTGCCATCTTTGCTAGTCCTTTCACCACCGACGTGTGCACTGCACCCCAACAACTTCAGATGGAGTTAATAGAGCTTCAAAGCGATAGTGGCCTGAGAGCAAAGTTCCAGGATGTTACAATCCAGGACTTTTACCGTCTACTGCCCCCTGCTTTCATGCCACAGCTTCGACTTCATGCTGGCCGTGTTCTGTCTATGTTTGGGAGCACCTATCTGTGCGAACAGATGTTTTCAATAATGAATCTAAACAAAAACAAGCACAGATCACGCATCACTGACGACAACCTCCACGCTGTTCTACGGATTGCTACAGCACAGGACCTAAAACCAGACATTGCCACACTGGCCACGGAAAAACGGTGTCAGACATCTGGTCAGAAAACACATTGGTAAGCATTTGAAAAAACCTAATAATATATAATAAAATGCAATTCAACCAAGAAGAACAATAGTTAAACTATGTGCAATGTAATGATTGTGTTTGCATTTTGTTTTGTGTTTGTTATTTACAGAACATGATCAATGGATGAGGATGGTGGAGAGGGGATCCACATGGTGTGTTCAAGGACAGGCAGCATCTCCTCATCAAAAACTAACCTAAAAACTTGACCAATATAGTTGTGGACTGAGACAACCCTTATTTTGTTATTTTGAGTTTATTACATATACTACTTTATATGTGTAGCAATGTATTTAGTGTTTGCAGGTTTTATGTGTTTCTGCAAACAAGTGTTTACTGTAATCAAACCATCTCTCATGAGTTGGATGTATGCCCCCTGCAAGGCTGTGTGCAGCCATTTGTTTTTGTAAAATGCTACATCTGTCACACATGTTCTTAGCAGCTCACAATTGTTGGTTTTACAGTTATTTGTTATTTCAAGTTTTGAACAAAGTTAATGTCATAACTTGTGTTTGATGTTATTTTTCTTTATTCACTTGGATAGTTTGATCGTTGATTGATGGAGTAATATGGGTTTCATAACCTGACAAATTAAAAGGATTTATGTTATAATAACAGAGCAACAAGCAAACATATTTTTTACATCTATGCAAATATATATGTAATATTTGTAACTTGAATAAGTAATAAATTCAGTTATTTAACATTAAGGAGTAGTTACATTTATTTTACATTGCATTTAGTTACATTGCATTTAGTTACATTTATAAGTTACATCTGGCCCTTTGAGGGCAACGATTATGCTGATGTGGCCCTCGGTGAAAATGAGTTTGACACCCCTGGTTTAGATAGTTCACTTTAGTCTAAATTATCTCAGTGAATCTCAAAAGTATTGATCACAATTTATGTAAACAAATCTTTCCAAGGCACACCTTTATAATTATTAGGATAAATAAAAGCAGGTTTGAAATCATTCCAATGTATAATATAGGACAGTAAACCAAAAATATCGTTTAAAACTGGAGAGATTTAAAAATATGCATAAATAAATAAATGTTAACTGGTAAAATAAGATATGAATGACCAACAAAAATAAAATAAGTTAGCCTACATTTATTTGTTATTGGCTATGGTAGTTTACTGGTTATGTTCACATACTTATTTGATTAATAAAATGCAAACCGATCTTTCTCATATGGGTGTTTAGAGTTCTACCCCCTAGATCAGTCTCTAGTAATTGGGCGCTCAAAGTGCACCAGATTGAAGCATTTTACTTTAAAATGTTAAAAACATCTTCCCGGGGGGGCACCCCCAGACCCCCCTAGAGTATGTGAAGTCCACCTCCCAATTAAAACATGTTATAATACTAAATACATTAGAAGCCTTTTTATATAAGCTGTCCACCATGTCAATATGTTTCTCTTTTTGTAGTGTATTGGTCTTTTGTAGAGGTTTTTCATTGCCAGCTAAAATCTTGCCTATAGGGCAGCACATTGGTCAGAACCAGCCCTGGTGTCATCCCCACAGCACCCCCCATTTGAAACATGTTCCCACGGCTATGTTCCGGTGTGAACGCGATCTGTACTTAGTTCATCAGAACTAAAGAGTTCTGATGAACTAAGTTCTCATGAACCTTTGTGGGAAAAGTACTGCGGTGTGAAAGCGCCTATAGTTTCCCCACAGCAGCAGACGCACAAAATGACGTCCGCTGGCGCTTCATAAACACATGGGATAGTGAAAGTGCATTCGGATTCTCTAAAGTACCGCAGTCTCTTCTACTAAATCCTTTTGAATTCTCCTATCCACTATCCCTTAACCCCGTGACGTTTCGCTCAGAGGTCAAGGAATAGGAGATAGGGTTAGAACTTAGGAGCTGATTTTTAAACTATCCGAACGTCTAGTTGTAGCTCCCGAGCCAGTGCGTCTTGTTCGAATGATGCGAGTAAACACAGCTGGCAGTCGGGGTGAAACTCGAGCGATTAGAGCGAAGCGAATATTCGCATCGCGTCCGGTGTGAACGTAGCATTAGAGTGAAACGCATATTCGCATCGCGTCCGGTGTGAACGCAGCATTAGAGACGTGACGCATGAAAGCATTTCGATCATGTGACATGAAAAGCAGCACAGCAATGTATCATCAAAAATGTATTTATTTTATGACAAAAGTGGTCATAATGGTAGATCTACATTATCTGCAAAACTGTAAGAATGTGTATTTTAAATGTAAAATGTAAGACAAATTAAAACATAGAAGAAATGTGAAATTGATTTAGAAAGTTAATGCTTGATCTTCAGAACCTATAAAAGAAAATATACAAGTTGTTGCTTTCAACCGCATCTCATGGTCTCTATTAGTTGATATATATTGGTTTGCTCAGTTGTAATGGAGTGGTAAATGTATCAAACAATCAAAATACATGAAAAGACTAACAGTCATCAAAGTCAACTTTATTGTCAATCTCAAAACATGTTTGTACACACAGAAAGATCGAAAGCTGTTTCCCACAGTCCAGAGGTATAAAATAACACATTCAAATACAAGAAAACTCAATAATTACAAAAAAAGACAAAATAACCGTTTAAAGGTGGGGTAGGTAATTTGGGAGAAACCAGCTCGAGTGCGCTAGAATAGAATTTGAAAATACACAACTGGAAAAAATCTGCCTTACAGAGCCCTTCCTCCAACACACACGAACGCGCACATGACCAATGAGGGCACGAGATAAATTTGTGCAAAGATGGAAGGCTGACACGCAGGTAGGCCATCCAGTTACTTTAGCCAGGCCGGCTCAGATGATTGGTCGTGCTTTTTACAGTACTACGGCTACTAAAGATGACATTTTTGGAATGGATTTTTTGTCAAAGCACTTAAGATATTCATTGCTATCGGGATGTTAAGAGCATTCCATGGAATATAACAAGTGTATCTCGAGCCGGTTTCTCAAACTTACCTACCCCACCTTTAAGCAGGATATATACAAAAAAGATGATGTACATAGTGCAAATGAGAGTGCAAAATATTTCCCATAGCGTAAAAAGTGACTGGTGCTGGATTTGTTGTGTCTGTGTTAGGGATGTGCATCTCCATCACTGAGGCCGATGCGGTGCGCATCTCGATACATTGCCACGATACGATACATTAACGATACATTTGAAACACCAGGCGATGCGATACGATACGATTCACCCCTGTTGCGATACAGTTCGATACGATTTGATTCAACATTATGCGATTCGGGGCGATACGATGCGATTCAACACGATGCAAAAATAATGATACTTCAATATGGTACGACAGAGGATTTTTGTTTTATTCCTTATATGCAGCAAATCATACATTAACAAAAAGGTGCTTTACATATTTGGTACTGCACATCCCATCATGCCACTTATTTTTTTACCTTTAAAAGCTCTCCAGAGTACAGTACAATTGTATAACACCACACAGTTAAACAATGTAAGGATGCATTGCTCATGATTAACAATGTGCAAATAACAGCTACCATAGAGCAATGCCCATACAGCTGCCAGCCTGATGTGCTTAACACTCATTCATAGGCTAACTCACCAGTGAGCAGAAAGCAGTGGGTTCTATATGAACAATAAAGAATACAAATAACCTTTCACAAACAGGTATTTCATAACTGCTTACAGTAAGGAAGACATTTTAATTATTATTGGCCGTCACAGGCTGCGGTAAACTAAACACCACTCTCTCTGACAGAACACCTCACTGAGTGATTTAACTCATATGTCTAACTTTCAGGTTTCTCTTTTCAGCCGCAGACCCCACGTCGCCTCTTTGTGCGTCGCTAAGTTCCTCAAACTACTTGTGTACTTTAAAGCGGCTCGGCATCGTTAACAATTTGCGAGGGATTTTTCAAGTTGACCGTCTGTAGTATATAGTGCAGATATACCATCAGGACGTTACTGATGGGGTGCGGCTGCGGAGTGCAGTGTTGGGCAAGTTACTTCCGAAATGTAATATATTACATATTACTTATTACTCTCTTTTGAAAGTAATAAGTTACATTACAATATTACTGTCTCTGAAATGTAATGAGTTACACTACTTTAGTTACTTTTTAGTTACTTTCACTAACATAACCGCAAAAGAAAAGCTAGGTATTTTAAATGCTAAAATGTAGTTTAGTGCAGCTCATTATGCATCCAGTGAAGGGCAATGTGGTATAGCATAACAACTGTGTAGGCCCTTAAGGCTGCTAACAACTTGTATTACACGGCTTAGTTCAGTGGTTCTCAAACTTTTTCTGTCAGGCCCCCCATTTGGAGAAAAAAAAATGTCGGGACCCCCCAACACAAATAGTCAGGCTCAGTGGCCAACACAAATAGTCGGGGTGCTGTGGGGTAGCTTGACGTTTCATAGAGGGTGCTCAAACATTTAGGGTTTCCCATTAATGTAGCCTACCGGTCGCCACAGTTGAATTTGAAACTACAACAATCCCCACGCATATACACAGTGTACCCACGGCTGTTACAATTAAGGCTTGATAATCAGCTCACGGCATATAGGTGTAAGAAGGGGTAAAGTGCTATTTTTATAGGTGGTGCGTGGACCTCACACCACCTAGACCGGGGGGTCCGGGGGCATGCTCAACACCCATTTGAAACAGAACTGTAAACAGATTTACTTTTTCTTTATGGATATTTTACAAATCACCCTTTTAAACTTTGTTATTTTGTTACTGTCATATAGTATTTCATACCTGTTTTTAATTTAATCTCTTATTTTTTTATAACTATAATGATCATATAAAGGTGTGCCTCGGAAATAATTGTTTACATTAATGGTGACCAAAACGTTTGAGACCCACTGAGATAACACTGAGAGAGTCCTTTAGCTCACTGAGTCTCTCAGTCTGACAGGAGAGGACTCTCCTCCACCTTGTTGTTGAAAAAACTCCTTATATCCGTTAGCGTAGCTCGGTAGCACCAGAAGCTAACAACAACGATCTCCGGTACCGGTGCGCTCTCTCTCTCTCGCTCGTGCACGCACACAAAATGGCTCGTTCCACACACACACAGAGCTGAGCTTTAATGAAACACAGAGACCCAGACGTAATAGTACTGTATTGTATCATATTATTTTCGAATAAATAATTTTTCAAATTATGATTTTAAAAAATAATAATTTTATAACCATTTTTCCTCCTGGTCTCTCGCGCCCCCCCTGTCATGCCTCTGCGCCCCCCAGGGGGGGCCCGCCCCCCACTTTGAGAACCACTGGCTTAGTTGAATACTCCATTCTGATTGTAAATTCTTAACATGTGAGACGTTGTTAATACAGCAGTACAGACCGCTGTCAAGGACTATAATGAAGGTTAACATATTGTAAATCAAGGCAAATATTATTTAAACCATGCTCATGGTTTGAAATGGCAAACATTGAAAGGCAAAAGTATTATTAAAACCATGTAGCCTACTACATCATCACCTTGGTCCCATCATATACGCTGGGAAGAGAATATTTACTGTGCTCGAAAACTGGTATCACATCATCATGTGAGGTTGACTTTGTGACCTGGAGAACATTTCAGCTGCAACATCAGCTCGTTGATAATAAGCTTGGGATATGAGATATTTTTGTAGCCATTCGTTGTTAAGGCATCTGTGCTATTGTATGCATTATTTTTGACCCAACATTTCTACAGGCATGTCAAAATATGGTACTATTTTCACATGAATATTCTAGCCATTGTCTATTTTTATACCACAAGCTGCAAAATGACCGCCTTACCCCACTGTACAGGCGGGTAGTTGTTTAGATATACCTGGCACCTGCGGGCCGCAGAGGGGCGGCGTAGTTTCGGGCGACGAAGACTGCTGCTCCGGGGCCGGCGAGTCAGGCGGGAGTAAGCTAGTGTCCACAACGGAGGGTAACGTGATGTCCGCATCTGACCTGTTGCTACTGTCTGCAGTAGATGCAGTGTTGCTGGCGTTTAGTGATGGTTGCTTTAACCATTTTCGTATTAATGATTATCCACAGATCAGATGTGTGTCACTGCTGTGGAAGCACTTTGGAAATTATGCACGCGCAGCGGAGCAGGTCACGCGCACCTGACACAATTTGTTGTTTGTATTTTTCACTACGTTCTCTTTTTTGAATGGTTGCATAACGTTCAACTTCCCCGAAGATCTCGACGCGAAGCCTGAAGGGTAAAGACCAGGTTTACTAATCTACCCGCACAATTTGTCCGGTGTCGGAATGTCTCGCTATGTTAGTACATTCTTAAAAAACAAAACACCATTTAATTTTGTGTTAAAATGTGTTGTAACTGCGTTACTGAGCATTGTAACGGGTAATATATTACCCACATTTCATTAGTAATGCGTTACATTACTTCGTTACAGCAAAAAGTAATATATTACTGTGACTTCGTTACTTTTGTAACGCGTTACACCCAACACTGGCGGAGTGATACTGTGTGTATGCACTGCAAGTCCGCATCTAGGACGGATCTATGTATCATGGCTGTAGACCTGTTAAGTAATAAAGATACCTCATACAAAGGTCTACGGATAACTTATTACTCTCCAAGACCTGCGGTCAACTACAGTATATAGCATAAAGGACTATTACACCGTCTTTCTTGAACAATCCGAAGTGTTGCCAAACGTTTGATTGGTAGGTATTTTTTGGTGCGCTGTGTTTCTCTTTCTCCTCAACTTCCGTGTGTGTTGATAACTGAGACTCTCGGCCTCCGTAGTGGCGAAGCAAATATCAAAGATCGTCTCTGCTGAGCGTTGACAAGATGAGGGGATTTTATATGAATGAATCGTTTTTTTACCAATGCAAAGACGCTACGCAATCGATGCATCGCGAGTTCAACCCGGTTCAACCCAAACTGTAGCCGATGTGCACTCTTTCAACCGGTGCACTCGCATCTTGAACGTTTATGCCGGTGCACTGATGCGAATCGGTGAATCTTAACATCTCTAGTCTGTGTGTGGGGGGGTGTTAAAGTCCCGGTCCAGTGGGAGCAGGGTGGAGAGGTGAGCTATACCTCATTCACACCAACGTTATTTCAGGGCCGGTTCGGAGCTGGAGCTGGAAAAGCACCGGGTTTTCCTCTTCACACCGCAGCGGAGCAGCCTCTTAGCTCTGGAATCCGGTTCGTTTCAAGCACCAAAAATTTCCGGCCAGAGCAAAAGCACCACATACGTCACGCTTACGTCGAGGCGGGGGCAGGGGCAGGGGCAGGGGCGGGATCAACTCCTGAACAACAACAAAAAGCCGGCGTTTTATACAGTTTGTACACAACAATAGAGAAACTTAACAAGCAGCAGTGGTCCACTGAAGAGACCAGCTACCTACTGGGAATCTGGTCTTCCGAAGAGGTACAGAGGAAGCTGGAGCACAATCGGCCATTGTTGTTGTTGTCGGTGTCAGCTGTGAGGGGTTTCCGCGCGGTTTGGCTTTATGAAGCAGGCACGCAAACGGTTACGTCATGACGCAAACGATGAAGCAATGACGCAGCACCAGTCGGACTCTGGGCAGTGTGAAAAGAGCCGGAGCTAAACCGAAGAACCGGTTCTGAACCTGAAAAGCTCTAGCACGGAGCTTGAACCGGAGTTGCGTTGGTGTGAATGAGGTAGTAGAGGGGAGAGAAGGGAGAGAGGGGAGAGAGGGGAGAGGTGGGAGGAGGGGGAGAGAGTTCAGCCTCCTGACAGCCTGGTGGACGAAGCTGTTTTTCGATCTGGTTGTGCTCGACCTCAGGCTGCGGAACCTCCTCGCTGAAGGCAGGAGGGTGAAGAGGCAGTTGGAGGGATGGGTGGGGTCACCAACAATGCTGAGTGCTCTGCGGGTAGGGCGAGTGTTGTAAATGTCCAGGAGTGACGGGAGTGAGGCACCGATGATCCTCTCAGTCAGCAGTGTTCACAATGCGCTGCAGGCCGGGTCTTGCAGTTGGATGTTGTGCAGCTTCCAAACCGAACCGTGATGCAGCTGCTGAGGATGCTCTCGATGGTCGTGTATTTTCAAATTCTAGCGATCTCGAGCCGGTTCTTCAATCTTACATATCGAGCCTTCATTGTAACAGTCGCGGGTACACTGTGTGTGTGCGTATTCCACTGTAGTGCCCAGGACATTAATGGGAAACCTTAAATGTTTGAGCACCCTCTATGAAACGTCAAGCTACCCCACAGCACCCCCAAAAGAAAATATCTGGCGCCGCCACAGCTTATCCTTGGCTGTAGCTGCAGCGTACCAGATGGTGATGGAGGAGGTGAGGATGGAGGTGTAGAAGTTCACCATCATCGTCTTTGGCAGTTTGAATTTCTTCAGCTGCCTCAGGAAGAGCATCAATCCTCTGCTGTGCTTTTTTGATGAGTTCCTGGGCGATGATGGTGGCCAGGATGGAAGCAGAAAGACTCCACGGCAGTGACTGGGGATTCACACAGAGTGATGTACTTTATTAATCCCAATTTTGGGAATTGTTTTAATTGTTGATGGTGATAGGTGTCTTTCAGCTTGTCTCTGTCTCTGGTTTAGGGAAACACATGTTCTAGTTAATTCCTGAAGAGTTGTATACACTCACCAGCAGCAGGTTTTGTAGTGAAATTATGACATTGTGAATAACATGGTGTAAAAACTACATTTGCCACTTCCCGCTGTAAAAATGTAGGCTAAGGCATGTATCATTAAATAAATCAGAGCTTGGTCTAGAAGGAATGGTAACATAAAACAATATCAATATATTATTGACATGTCATTATCGTCAGACCACAGCAGACACTTCATTCATATCTATCCCACTTCTCCTGCACCCTTTCCTGCAGAAACTCTTGTTCTGTTGTCCTCAGCCTGCATCTCCTGCAGCGGCAGCACTCTCTCCTCCCTCAGCGCAACTTTTGGAAAGTGAAAAAAAGAAAAGCAGCTCTCCTTCTCGCGATATCAGCTTCCTTATGCAGCCGCCATATTCTGTGACAGTATTTTGATTCGTATCTGCTGGAAGTGAGGAAAAAGAGAAAAGTGAAGGGCTGTCGAGGGGAGGGGGGGCTGAAGAAGAGGAGCTGTCAAAAAGTGATTCCCTATTCTCTATCAAACGGCGGAGAGCTGGGGCCAGGTATCCCATTAACGCTGTTTCGAGGACACACAAGGCCCGGAGCCTCGGTGCAGTTGGCTCTTCATCTCCCTGGTAGTAGCTGGACTCCTCTCGGCTTCGACTGTCCCAGCTCCGCGGCCCTCTGGAGGTCCGGCGGCGGTGTCGGGTGTTGAAGGCGGCCTGGGGAGCGGCGGCGGCGGCAGCGGAGACGGAAAGGTAACTACATGAAGTGGACTTGCTTCAGGCTCTGCCCCGTGCTCCACAGCCGGGAGCAAGCCGTTAAACAGCGGTACTGTGAAATAAAAAGCATCAGAGCGCCCTGTGCGATAAGAGCTTTTTAACACCGTCCCTCTCGGTTATATAGTGAAACGTTTCAGATGTAGAAAATGTTTTTGTCTGGAGCTAGCCGCTAGCTGCGTTAGCTCAGTTGGCTAACTTGTTTGGAGGCTGTTGCCGTCTCGGCCGAGTTGGCAAACCTCCGTCTGAAGTTTAAAAGAAAAATATTTTCAGGCCGCTTTAATGTAGATATCTGTGAATAACGTTATATATCATGTGCCTTTTATTTTAGCAAACACTGCCTGACGCTATATTCTCTGTAGACCATGTTGGGATACTTTTTCCATCGAGCTCTCTGAAACGTCGTGGATGGAAATGTTAAATCAGGAAAACTTCACTGAACCGCCTTATACACCAAGCTTCAGAATACAGCTGGTACACCTCATTTAGTTTTTGATTCCTTTAATATAACACCGAAACTGTGTGTTTGTTTAAGCAACCTTCCATTTTGTAACAGTTTTGTGTCAGCGAATGATACACAAGGCAATCTTCCTCTAAGCTTCGCTAAATGATTGCTGTCTGTTTTAAAGTTACCACGAAGCACATATAGCACAAATTAGTTACATTACAGTGAGTAAGTTAAACTAATGATATATGATAACTGCAGTCTGAGTTCGGTAGTTTTATGTAATCTGCTGATGGCCAGTTTGGTGCTTTCTGACATTTTCCTCCTGGATATGATGTTCCCGGTTGGTTTTATTTGGGATGGAAACTTAATAGGGGGTGGGTCTGGGCCTTTGACAGCTCAGTACTTGTTTGTATTCTTGTTTCAGTTAAGATGAGAGATGTTCATCATGAGCTTCTCTAACCTGTCATGATTTACACTTTTCTAACATGTTTATTCTTGTGAGGCCAATATAGCTGTTGGCACAGGTGGCACATTTTGAGCAATTCTTTAAGATGTATATTTGTTTGTGAGCCAACATTATTGGAAGCCAAGAGACATGGTATTTGTTTCATAGTTTTGACAGAACATGGTTAAGTCATTTTAGCAAACTTCAGTTTCAAGGTAGGTATATCTCTGCCATTGCCTTGTCTTATAGCTTGTTTTTATGCAGTCTCAGTTACATTTAATCATGCAGTTATAAAACACATACTTTCTTGATAGGTAATTTGTGGTGGTCTACACTGGCAAAGTGTTATGTTAATATTAACAGCAGCCACCAGTTAAAATATGCAAAACATTGGTTGTGCTTTATGGCAAGTACATCTTATCCGACTGTCTTTTCTTATTTGACTATAAAGAGCTCAGAGTCCCTTTTCTGTCGCCCTCTGAACACCTCCAATCTAAACGGTGCTGTCAAAGCTACACTGTAAGGGTGTATATCATTCATTAGCAGCTTGTGCCTGTCTTGACTTGCAGTCAACATTGCACTTCCTGACCAATAAGCTACCATAGCCCACTGTTTATAGGTGCAGACCCCTAACTGAAACCATGTGTGCCTGTAGCAGGGCAAATATGTTGTTAAGAGGCCTTGCTTATATGCCACTCTTTTGAGAGCCCGCACCTAATCCTCGGAGCCTGTTTGGTAATGCTAAATCAGGATTTGGATCAGGAAATGCACAAAATAGCAAGCTTCTAATTGCTTTTTTGAGTGTCATTTTGAATATGTTAACAGGTAAAATCTACACAACTAAGTCCGGGCACAGATTATAGATATTTCTTAACTCGGAGTGTCCAAGTTGGCTTAATTCTTGTTGACAGAGGTGAAAAATTGGGTTGACTTGATGTGTTAGCTTTGGTACAATAAACAAACGGGACTAACACTTGTGTTTAAGAACTTTTACAACAAGCGGCGGTTGTGGCATGTTCTGTCGAGCTCTGTGCCAATACTTTAATCTTCTTTCCAGAAAAACCTGTTTCCTGATTATCATTCGCAGTTTGCACAACGTATCACCAATCAGAGCAGAGAGTTGGGGTGTGTAGTTTTAGCCCTGTCACCAGGGGAGGGGAAATTACTACATTTGACTGTGTTTGGATGGAGTACAAATGCTTGTTGTTTGGATCAACAGGGCAGTCAGTTCAATGCTGGCTTACCTTTCTCTGTGTTTCAGAACAGCTTGTCTTTTAGAGGCTACATATTTTGAGTTGTTCAACTTGATGTTCTTTCAAACAGCTCTCTAAAATAAGTATCACATAGCTGGAATGGAAGGATCCATCCCATTATGCCCATTGCTGCAGTTTCAAGAAGAGGGCTTGGTGTTTTCAACCCTCCCCCACTGCAGTGTGTGGCTGTCAGGAAGAGAGGCTCTTATTGAAGCCCCCTCCCCCTGTTGAGCTCTCCTGACTTCTTCGCTTTAAACGGAGTCCTCCATTACACATGCTGCCTGCTCATGGTCCTCTCCAGTTCAAGGGTTAAGTTGCATGCATGGGGGCTGATTTTGCAGAGTGCATTTTTTAGGGTCGCCAATTTTGCAGTGGCTTTGCAAATTGTCCACAACTATGATCACACACAATTCATGATCTGCTTTTCTGTAGCACTTTGTAGTTATGCATCATTTAATTGTTTTGACGCTGTAAAGCTGCATTCATTTTTGGATTTTTATTTTGGTTATTCGAGGCAGAATAACTCCCCAACAAGCTCATGAACCCACAGCCTTGATAAATTCTGACCCTTTCATAATTTTCTTTTCTAAATATTTTCACATTCTGCAGACCCTCATAAGCATTTATATGGAACTGTGTTTCTGCAACTGCTGTATGCAAGTCCAAAATGAGGCTACCTTTCCAGGTTGGTGGCTAGATGAACCGCTGTGATTAACACTTCTTCTCTAGTTCTTACATGCTTGACGTTTTTGACCAGTTTAGCATTTAACTTAAGGCCCCTCGACACACCAAACCCCTTATGGGATGTCAGCCATGTTTTTTGGTGTGTCCTGCATTGTATGCACTTTTAGCTAATTAAACACTTTGATTGGTTGTTCAGTTTCAGTGAATCAGCGACATGGCCTGGAATGCAAGTGGTGGGTTCAAATCCTGTGAACAAGTTTTAATGTACGTAGCATAACAACGAGTACACCCATAGTCCTACTTCTTCAGGCTCCTGATGTTATGTAGAGTTACTCCCCCTTACAGAGGTGCAGAATGTATGTGATTGCTGGCCATTGTCTTTGTGTTGTGTTTAAATGTCAGCTCTGCCCATACTAGTTATTTGATGTTGGTTTGGTGTGTCGGGGCCTTTAGTTTGTACATGCAATTCTGGGCAGCCTCCGTTTGGTTTGCTAAAGCTTGTTTGCTCAACACATTTGCCTGCTGCTAAAAAACCGTTTGAGATGAGGTTTGTATGAGGTGAAACACAGTACATCTGCACTGTGAAACCGAAACAGAAGACTTAATGAGGCCAAAAAGCTCCTTTTTTAAAGCTAAAGTGTTGGTTGATGATTTGTTATAAGTGAAGCTTTAAAAGAGGCTGTTTTTATTTATAATTTTGTCTAAATAAGATGTAAAGTTACATTTATTTAGCAGACATGATGACAAGCCAAGTTTTATATGACAGGCTGACTAACTGCATAGGTGTTGCTGTAATGCACAGATGATTAGGTTATCCAGATAAGGTCATGGAGAGATGAATATTGGGTCATGTCTGTTCGGTCGAATGATAAAGACTATGGATGATAAAAGAGAGTAGCGATGTTCTGGTTGCTCACCACATGTGTACGCTCTTCCATATGGTAGATCTGGAAAGTGAGTGCCACTGACCGTTTCCTTATTTAGTGGCTCGAAACTAGATGTTTCCTCTCAGCTCTCAATGCCTGTGTTGGTTGTCATTTAGAGCATTTGTTAGATGTTCCTTTATATTTGGATGAAGTGGGTCGTCTCATTATATGACTGATTCCTCAAAACAATCAAGAACTTAGTTTTGGACTGAGCAGCACATTTAAAAAATGTAAATACAACTGCGGACAAACCTTGAGTTCACTGTCTGCGCTCTTTTACTTCACATTGCGTTCATATTAGGGGTGTAACGGTATATGTATTTGTACCAAAATTCTTCGGTACGGGCCCTTCGGTTCGGTACACGTGTGTACCGAAGTGTACTGAACTAATATAACGTTAAACGTAAAAAAATTAGAACGTGAACAACTTTTTGGAAGTAATCTCAAGTGCTGCGTCGCAGCATTCAGAGTAATTTGCTCACATTGGGTTCAACGCGTCATAGAGCGACCAAGTCATTGCATTGGACGAGAGGCATACTATGAGAGCTGGTCAGAGGGATGCGTTCAAATTTAGTCAGTTATTTCAGGAACTGTCGGAATGGCGAACGCAGACAAAGTTGAGCTCGAAAATCCTCCAGCATCATTGAAGTCTCCGGTTTGGGAACATTTTGGTTTCGCAGTTACGTAAAAGGGCTGCAACAAACGACTAATATGTTAATCGATGAATCTATCGATTAATGAAACGATTAATCGACTATTCCGACTATTATGCCTTGCACAATTTCTCAAACGCTCTTATTTAGCCATCAACTTTTAGATTTAGCTTGAGGTTGTTTTAGGCATGTGGAAACTAACAATGAAGACAATAAAGATAAATACTTGATTCAAAAATACATATATTATTAAATTAACTAACCAAATTGTGAACAAAATTAACATAGCTTTTTATTTAAATTAAAATAAATAATATTTTAAATAAATAATATTTCAAAAGAAACAATGTTTTAAGAAATCGTATAATGTGATAACATAATTGTAAACAGAATAGATGAAACTTTAACAAAATAAATAACTCAGTTACCTCTAATCATTAACCCATGTTTGTATAATTGTGTTAACTCCGTGTGTTGCTGCTAGCATACATAATACCTGACGTGGAAACGTTACTCGTGGATGGGACTAAAGAGCTACTAGAAAGACAGTCGAACCCGGTGCATTCCTCCGTCTGAATGTGGTGCACTTTTGCTAAATGTTTAGACAAATTCCTTGTGTTACCGCCCTTACATGCATACATCTTTTTGCATATTAGAAACGAGTTGGCGACACTAAGACTGCGATATAATGTTTATGTAGCAATAATACATATGACATATTTTTTAAATGTCTCCAGTACCGATAAAAAGACATATCACGTTGGAGCTTAACTGCGCGTAAAACACACGTGATGAAGTCACCAACGAATCGACGACTGAATTAGTTGGCAACTAATTTAGTCATCGATTTTAATCGATTAAGTCGATAAGTTGTTGCACCCCTATTACGTACAAGGATGACGGGCAAATACAGGTGGACTGAACCAAAGCTGTTTGTCGGCATTGTTCAACTAAAATTGGATACGCGGCCGGCAATACATCAAACTTGCACACTCATTTGAAAAGGCATCACCCGAACGTGAATATCACTGGAACCAAAAGAAAAAAGACTGAAGTGCAAACCCAACTCCCACTAGCATTTAAGCCTCCACCACTCGCAAAAAGTTCAGACTGAGCCAAAGCTATTACAAATGCCAAATATCTTTAAGTTGCCATGTTGGCAAAGTGCTACCTGGCTGTATCTGCTACCTCTGTCCCTAGCGAGAGGGTGTTCTCCACAGCAGGAGACATTGTTAGTGCCAGCAGATCTGCCCTTTCGGGCAGGCAATGTGGACAAGTTAATTTTTCTTTAAAAAAAACATGAAAATACAATGACAAGCAAGTTATAATGTCAAACTGGCTGCTTAGGTACTTGTACAGTAAAGTTCAAATACAGATTATTTCAGTTCATCGAAATGCTGCACCTTAATGTTTATTTTATTTTGTATTTATTTGAGTGAATATTCACAGTTTAATAATAATTAAAATATATATATTTTATGTTTTGTGATAATTTTTTCTGCTGTACCGAAAACGTACCGTACCGAACCGTGACCTAAAAACCGAGGTACGTACCGAACCGAAATGTTTCTGAACCGTTACACCCCTAGTGCATATGTGCACATGTGCACACATGTACACCGGGGAGTGGCCCTATAAAACGACATATGCACAGAGCAGTTTGAGCAGTAGAGGGTTAATTGTCCTGGTTACCTGCGGGTTGGAGAATTTACCTGGCAGCTTTTTGGTCCTTTCCCTGGAACATTTGGCTACCAAGTAATAAAACGTGCAACAAAAGAAAAGAAAAAACAATCAGAGGGTGGGAAACACCTGGTCCCATTGCGACAACTTGTAAAATGCTCTGCTACCACAAGCTTTGATGCCCGTAAAACAACAATTTTTAACAAAAAATGGCCAAGACTGCTTTTAAGTTACATCCATAAATGATCACATTAGCCCATATTGTTTTAAGAGAAACGTGTTGTCGAGCGAGTGTCCATGAGTATATGCTGCAGGAAGCTAAAGCAAGAACAGTTGACAACACGTTTGCAACAAGGATTTGACTCATCTAAATATTTGTAGTGTGGCAGAGCCATAATCAGGGTGCACTTTTGGGGAAACCAAGGCAATTAGAAACCAAGAACAAAACCTTTTTTGTACATCTTTATTTCCGCTGGAAAGTTGGGCATTTTAACATTGGAGGGGGGCTGCCTCCCTTTTTGAGCCAGCCCATAGTGGCTGTTCACTGAATGTATGTGTATAGGTAGCAGGTCCTCCTGGCTCTGCTATTATGCATTACTATGTTCATACAGTAGCTCAGAATGGTCAAACCAAAATCTGTCTCTACAGAGGGCCTTTTGCATCTTTACGCTTTTCCCCACTGTAAACACACTTGAAAAAGAAGGGGGGAGATATCTGCAACCTCACTGCCACCTCAGAGAAACTACATCCTACCTTTTTTAAGTCATCATGATAACATTTCATGTTTAGTCAGAAGAATATTCTTCTTACATAGCAAAAAAACTCAATACATGATGGATCGGTTCATTTACTTGTGTCATAACAGGAAGGCCTGGAAGAACAGATGATATGCTGACTTTTGCATACTGAACCAGAATATTAGTCTAAAGAAGTTTCAGTTACATCATTTAGCCTAAATGTTCCCTGCTAAATGTTCACCTAGTTAGTTTAATAGTGCAGTCCTTACTCATCAGCATGTGGAATATAATATGAAGTCCACTGTTAATTATAGTTGAATGTTTGTAAAGTTACTGTTAATCTTTATTGTTGTAAGCAACAACTCTTAATCTCAGTGATGAATACAAGAAAAACAAATCGACAACTGCAGAAAGTTTCCCATGCCAATGTCATTATTCGTTAGCTAACGTTGGAGACAAAGATGAGGGTTCATTAACCCTAATACCACCAAAGCAAGCACACTGGTGGATAGTTCAGCTAAATACATACCATCATAATAGACACTTGTAATGTTACATATTAAATAATGCTTGAATGCAGTGAAATAATTAAAAAGCTGCTTTTTTCAAGGTTCTTTGCAGAAAATTGTTATGAAATAGGATGCACTGCTATATGAAGGTAGATATGGTACAAAATGCGAGAGATTGTAAAACCTGATGTGAGCACTTGCAGAAAAAAAATCTGAGCTTGGGCGCATACATTTACACTTGTATAAAATATCAACGTATCTGTGAACGAAATTTGAAGTCACAAAAAGAAAGAAAAAACGTTTCGTAGCTTGTAGAAAAAAATGAACTTTGTGATGAAATGTTCACTTGCAGAAAAATATATATATTTAATATATCTTCCATTACAACTGCAACTGGGTTATTACAACCTCTCAAATCAGTCATTACAACTTCACAAATCTGCTCTGTGGCAGTATAAATCGCAGAATCTGCGGCCTTGACTTTTGCTACACTTCTTGCAATGAATGTGTCGCTAAAGTCATTTTCGCCTGTAGATGTGGGGAGAGGAAGGGGGCTTGGAGCAAAGGGGCGGAGCTAAGGGGCGGAGCTAAGGGGCGGAGCTATCAGAACGACGAGGTGCAAGCTCGGGTCACTCACAGTCACAGCCATAATCTGTTGCCCCTTTCACACCAACGCAGCTCCCGTTCTAACTCTGTGCTAGAGCTTTTCTGGTTCGGAACCGGTCTTTCTTTTCCGTCCCCGTTTTGTTCACACCGCCCAGAGCCCGACTGGTGCTGCCGCTGCTGCGTCATGACGTCACCGTTTACGTCACTGATTTTCCCACCAACAGCACTCACAACAACAGCAATGGGGGACTGCATCGGGTCGATGACTGTTACTTTTAATCATACGGCGGCCGCTGTAAAGTATTCACTGTCTGACTGTCAAACAAGCAGCTGATACATATCCTCAATTCCCCATAAGTGAATGTGTGTCAGTCTGAATTGACGCTGTTTGGCATCACAACGCTGTTATGAACGTTTCTCTGGTATATAATGGGTGATGTTAGCATAGCAACCAAAGCTAAACTGACTATATTGACTACTTGTTGCTATCCTATTGTGGCATAAGAATTTTTCTACAGGCACATTTTACCGGCGTATTTTTCATTATGATTCTACTTGTGATAGTCGGACATGACAACCTAAGCCGCCCATGTATTGATTCCATCTGATAGCTGCTATAATACAAAACAAAACGTCTGCCTGCTCTCCACAATGATCAATAACAGCGAATGGATGGTCAAAGTAAGGTGCAAATAAACAGAATCACACGAAGCCTGGTTAGTGTTTTTTTTTTTTTTACAAGTGTCTGGTTGTGTTCTAGTCACTTTGCTCAGCGCTACTGCTTGTTTCAACTTTTATTTGCCGTCCTCTCCATAAACTTTTCGAGCTTGGTAAGAACCGGCTTTCGGGGAAAAGAGCCGGCTCAGCTGCGGCGTGAACAGGAAAAAACGGTGCTTTTCAGGCTCTAGCTCCAAACCGGCCCTGGAACCGCGTTGGTGTGAAAGGGGCATATGGGCCCCGCAGTCATCCGGTTCGACCTGGCTATGGCTGTGACTGTGTGAGAGTGACCCGAGCTTGCACCTCGTCGTTCTGATAGCTCCGCCCCCTTCGCTCCAAAGTGAACATTTGATCACTAAGTTCATTTATTTTCTACAAGCTACAAAACATTTTTTTTCTTCTGTCACTTCAAATTTGGTTCCCAGATACGTGGATATTTTATAAAAGTGTAAATGTATGCACACAAGCTCAGATTTTTTTCTGCAAGTGCTCACATCAGGTTTTACAAGCTCTCGCATTTTGCACCATATCTACCTTCATACATAGCCATCAATTAAACCTGTTAAGCACTGAGCCTGTTTTTCAGGTCTCAGGCTCGAAAATTACATTTCCAGAACAAATGAACATAACTTCACTTCTAAAAGGGGAAAATTAATAATCTTTTTTCTCAAAGTAATGATAAACCTGGGAGTTGGAGGTAGAAAAGTCAGAATCAATATAGATGTTTTTTATTTTAAAGAAAATTCAGATTGAACATAGTAAAAAAACTGTAAATTATAGTGTCCGTCCAAAACATATTTTTTACTTATAGTGAAAACTACCCTTGGATGATGGTAAGGTAGACTAAAAGCGTTAGGAAGCCAAAGGACATCATATAATAAGTACCCTGTATCAAGATTGATGCAAAACAAGTGACATTTGACCTTTTTAGAGAGGTTTAGCAAAAAAAAACCCACCTCTGAGGTGATTTGGGTGGAAATGGCTGTTTTTACCGTTTCTCTGGAACCCATTGGTCGATTTTGGTGATTGACATCTCTTTTTGACCGTTAGAGCCAAAAGAATCGAAGGGAAATTTCCACATACACCTTACCATTGAGAAATGAGAGTTATGCGCACACAGTTTTGCATGAGAGCGAACCTATCTCTCGCTCTGACATCTGAAAACGGAAAAGCAGGTTTATTGCTCATGGATTATCAGAAATCATTTCAAAGGGACACAGAAACATTGGATTAACCTACGGATTAACCTTCAGCAGCGTTTTTATCGTTTTAATGCCATTGAAGACCACTTTTGACTAGACAACGACAAAGGTAAGCCATTTTGAGCTGGTTAAAGGAGCATTGTAGAGCAGGTTAAAGGAATATATAGTAGAGCTCCTCTGCCTGCTTCCTTTTGAATAAAGCATTAAACTAATTGAGACCAGAAGCAGTTAAACCAGTGTTAAACAGACAGCAGTGCAGCTCTTCAAATACTTCGGCACTGCGAGTGGGATCAGTGTTCTGCTCCAAGTGTTAATTTCTAACCTTGTTTCTTATTTTGATTCATTGGTCAATAGAAGCAGCAGACCAGTAAGACTACATTGCCCTTTATTCTGGGTGAAAAAAATGTTGGTGTCGCAACAGCTTCATTTTACCACGCAAACAGTTGAGTCCTCAGAAAACCTGTTTACTTCCTGTTCTCGGACTTGTGTTTATTTTTGACATAAAACCCACAGGTTTTAGGAGTACAATTTTTCTGTGTTAGTTGGCGAGCCATGTGTATTATTATATTTGTAAGATCACAAATAATTATTAAATGTTAACTACATCATGGTTTATCACCAAAAGGACAAGCTGCCAGCAGTGTGGCATTCTTCCTGAGTTATGGGCTGTTTTGAATTTATAAGCAGAAAAAATCTCTTAGATTTCAGATTGGCCATCGCGATTTTGACTGGCAGGACAAAGAAGCCCTGTTCCACGTTCTCAGACACACAACCATCCACTGTGATTGCTTGTTGGCTGCTCAGACATCAACACATCTTCTGGCCTGTCAGTGTTACGTGCTACTGCAGCTCCACATGAGAGCTGTTCCTACGCGGGCTACTTTTTGAATAAGTGTCGGTGCACAGGAAGATGGTTGTGCGGTTATCTTTGTCCTCTCTGCTTCTCAGAGCTGTGCACACAGTAGCCTCTGTGGCAGGATATGTGTGTGTGTGTGCACGTTTGTGTGACTCAAACACTTCCTCTCAAAGTGCTCTTTCTAACACAGAAACACCTCTGGTTGCATGCTTAGTTTTGCATTTTTAGGGGTGCATGTTCAATCGTATCATAATAATGATAACAGGGCTGTACCCGAATATTCGTTCGTCGGCCAACTATTCGGGTTTCAATTTCATTATTCGAATATTCTTTTTTTTTTTTTTTTTTCCTAAATGTATGCTATCAATAAAGGTGAATTGTCATATTCTTATACTATATTTATACTTTTGAATTGCACTGTTAAAATGCGGAAATATATACAATCTCAGCCTGGGCTCCTGACATCGCTTTCACTCACAGTCATGAACGCAAACGTCACGCTTCACCTCGCTTCACCTCGTTTCACACACCTGAACACAAAATGCAGAAGACTTCAGCAGTGTGGGACCATTTTAAATTGGACGACGGTAAGAAGAAGGCAGTGTGCCAAATATGCAACAAGAAACTGGCCTACCACGGTGGCAAAACAACTCTGAAAAGTCACCTGGATGCTGTAAGTCAGGGGTAGCCAACTTAGTCCCCTGCGGGCACTAAGTCGCCCGCAGGGGGGAAATTGGTCGCCCGCGTGCATGTTCTAAAAATAGCACAAGTCACCACGGAGCTCCGTCTAAAAAAATTATTGAATACATTTTTAATTTTTAAAATGACAATATTGAATATAACATTTTAAAAGCACACATTTTGTATGTACATATGTAAGTGAAATGGAGATTTGGTGCGTGAAATTGAACTCTGACCCCAGATAGGTTCAGAGTTGAACTCCACGCACCAAATCTCCGTTCCACCTTTAGCTGAGACAAGCTAGCATGAGCAGCTACGATCATGGGCCTCATCACCACACACACACACACACACACACACACACACACACACACACACACACACACACACACACACACACACACACACACACACACACACACACACACACACACAGCAGTGGTGAGGATCTCAGCCTGCCACTGACGTTCAACCAGAAAACATCAGCAGTTAGCTGTTAGCAGTTAGCAAACAGAGATCACAGCTCCTCATATCTTTTCAGAAACTGGACAAAAGTTAAACAAGTACAAACCACAGACTGTCTGTGTCATGGCGAATACAGTCGCTGGTTTATTTATGTCTGTAGGCCGTTGTTATGAGTGTGGAATGAGCATATACAACGTTAGCTTAGCCTGGTCGACCCAATCTCCATTCAGAAAACAAGTATTTTAAAAGGTTTTTCGCCTGCCGTATTGTCTGCAGACTTGTCAAGCATTAATTCATGGTTTTTACTAAACGGTATCAGTATGTTGTTACTTCGGCCTCATTTAGAAACATGTATTACAATCTAATCACGGTAAAATATGTTCATTTTGTTTTAGTTGTAGCTCCCGAGCCAGCGCGTCTTGTTTGAATGATGTGAGTAAACACAGCTGGCAGCAGCGGTGAAACTCGAGCGATTAGAGCGAAGTCGCGTCCGGTGTGAACGCAGCATTACAACGACCCCTGATAGATCTCGCGAGAATGTGTATAAATATAGATACATTTTCATAACAAAACAATGGGGTTGCTATAGCAATGGTAAATCATTGTTAATAATTATTGTGAGGAATAATTAACATTAACATGTGATCAGACAGTCCTTCACATACAGTACATTAATATGTATTCTGATTATTATTAATAATAATATTATCATTAAAGGTGAACCGTGCAATTATGTTATTCAGGAAGTTTGTATCAAACAAGTAGCCCTTCGTATTACTCAGTACCCTTGAAGTAGCCCTCGGTGACAAAAAGGTTGGTGACCCCTGCTGTAAGTAGTAGCCTAGCTTAGCTGTTGTCAAGTTGCCATGATGAAGCTGCTTTATCCGCCGTTTAAACGGTAACGTTACACATGATGAAAACGTGCACTTACTTTGCTTGGAAATACATATAAATCTTATAAGTATAAATCGTAATAGTATGCTCTTTCTGCACTTCTGCTTAACAGCGTGTTGTAAGGTGTCTCGGATTCAGAGCGTGTTATGAAACCTTTTGGAAAATGTTTTTTTATTTAAAAAAAAAAAAAATTCTCTCCGTTCCGAATAATCGCTGCTGATTACTACCGAATATCCGGACCCCGAAAGATGGTATTCGGGACAGCCCTAAATGATAAGTATGCAGAGAGTAATTGTAACTCTCTCCATTGTTAACAAGTTTAAAACAATATAACCAACTTTTGAGCTGCAGTACTGTTTGAATGATACTGCGCAATCGTCTGATGGGAAGACATGGAGAAAAGCGCACACTTGTGTGCAGTGACAAGATATGTATTTTGAAGAAATGACAACCTAAAAACATTAGTTGAGATGTGTCAAATGTCATTGCAAGGGTCTTGGCCCGCTTTGGCTTGGTGTGTTCTCCTGTTACATCTTCATTCTGTCTCCCTTTAATCTTTATTACAGTCTCTTTCTGTCTTTTCTCTGCTCTAAAACAAATACTTGACTAAACACTGCACTGATCTTTACTGGAGTGTTTCCAGACCTCACATGACATCCTGAACCTGCATATTGGTTTGGGGGAGGCTAGTGTCTCGGTTTCTGTGCAGCTGTCTTTAAAAGTCTCTGGCTGTCAAATAAAAGCTTCCTACTTTTGCAGATACCTTGACTTGAAGGTATTCCTGTGAAGTAGGATAATATTCATTAAGGCTGCAGAAGCCTTCAAAATAGGTTCACAATAAAACATGATACTGGATGCACCGTGTGCCAATTAGCAATCGAAATGAATCAAATTTGTGTTTGGTCGTCTTCAGAGAGATCCCTGTGAATGAAGATTAATGGGAATCTTCAATGGCTGTAGTGATTAAGTAGATGAATAGTGAGGTGGCCTCCCAGCCGCTTGTTGTCTGCATGATGGATATGCAGGCTGCCGTCTTATCACTCCCTTGCTGATCTTGTGGGCAGGTTCTGGCCCCACGTCCCCTCAGACTCCCTCTAACTGTTTCTTGCAGATGCAGAACAGAAACCTTGTGTGACTTTGAGCTGTTTGTAAATTCCACACAGGAACTACTCTCTCCTTCATCACTTCTCCCACAGTCTGCTGAAGGTCTTTCATCCCGGTCAACATTTCTGTTCTCACAAACGATGGGAAAAGGCTTTGATGTAGTGTCCTATCAGTAGCAGTGTAGCCCTTGGGCTCTTATACTCGCTTACTATCTCACTCAGAAAAAATATTGTCAGGGCGTGGTGGACAAAAGAGTCCACCCATCTGAAGAGCCTTGTTTGTTGTGGTTTAATGTAGCTTTGCCATTGGCAACTGGCTCTGAGGGTCTCAGTGAAGTTCTTCCTGCAGCAGTGGTCTATTAAATTAGAGCGTATATTTGCTGATATTTTGCAACCTTTCACTTCTCGGATGTAACCATCTGAGCTCTGGGGGAAGAAAAGAAACCTTGCTTCCCATAACACCATAAAGAAGATTGTTTATTACCAGAGATTGCACAACACCATGGCAAACATTCACACGGGTTAAGCTTGTGGAGACTTCACCCTTGCATCCACAATGTGCTAAGACAGGTTTCTTTAAATGCAGAAACAAGAGAGGAGCATGTCGGTAAAAGCTTGTAAAAGTGGGATTCATTTAAGAGGACTGGCCTAGCATGTTCTCTGTTGCCCAAAGACTTCTTTGTTTGAAATGTTTCTGATTGTTTCCTGTTGTTAGCCACTGATTCTTAGAAACTCCTCTTCAGTGTGAAGAAGAGAGAGTTCAGTTCAGGGATATATGTGGGTTAGCTAAGTCCAGCCTGCACCCCTCACCCTCTCCCCTCTCTCCTCTCTCTCTCTCTCTCTCTCTCTCTCCCATGGCACCCTTTGGCCTCCTAAACCTTCTGGCCTGCCTCAGCTCCTGGTTCAAGATGTCATAACAGATCCGGTCTGCTGTGGTATTCCTTAGAGGAGTGTGTGTCAATGTGTGTGTGTGTTTACGTGTGTTTACTTGCTGTCTGTGCAGGCCAGTCCGGAGCTTGCCCCCTCCAGGTCACACCTGTTAGTGCCAGTCTACGCTGTGTTCCCCTCTTCTCTGCCGGCACCACAGCTGATCACTGCGTGCACACCCTGCACTTCCACACTTGGGCCAACTGTGGGAGTGTGGGAAAAACATGAAAGCTGCCCATCCTGCTGGACAGAGCACTGATGATTTAGCATCTCAATGTGTGCTGAAATTGGCCATAAGCAGAACTACGACTGCTATAACATGCAAGATTACCTTAATAAACGTAGTGTGAGGAAAGTGCAGAGATATCTGGCTCCTAGATCTCACCACGCAGCCCATACTTTGTTTTGGACCACAAAACTAACAGCCCATGGTAATATCCCCTATCTGCTTTCTTTTTCTTAACAACAGACACATTTCGGATACGAATGAATAAATCCTATCTCAAAACAAAGGAAAACAAACGCATATTGTTAGAACATGTTTTGATGGTGTTTGTCATTCATCTTTGGTAGAGGTTGGTAAAGGTCATTTACCTCAAATGGCTCTCAATTCTTTAATAATGTTATTATCTGTGTTTCTTTCAAATGACTTTTAAAAGTAGAGGATTAGATATGAACAATATAACATTGACACAATATTCCAAAAGATAATTTGAGTAATTCCACCGCACAATTTATTTGAAAAAGTCAGTATAAGAAAGGTTACACCATTCATCATACCATGAAACTGTACAAACGCATCTTTTCAGCAAACGTTAGAATTTCTGACTGTCCTTAAACGAATCAGGTGTGACAACCGCTTCCCTTAGTAAACATAATCAAAGCTAAAGCTAGTTATATTTAATCAGAATCACTGTATTATACATTTCTCATTTAAGAGTTTGCCAAAAATATAGTGCGCACCATTGTAAAACATTCCATCCTACGTTCCACAGCAGAACTTTGAAAGGTGGATTAGTGGATTTCAGGCTGCTTACACAGAGGAGAGGACAAGAAGCTGGAGGTAGAGGGGGTGAACACTGTATTCCCTCAATATTGGTAAGACTCATAGGCACTTTTGAATTTTTTGTTAAATATGTAATCGTAGAGATTTAACTTCCCGGTGAAAAGCAAATGTTTTATGATTTATGGAATGACTGTGTTAGCACACAATGCAGTGATGAGTCCTCTCTACTACTTTTATCCATTATTGTGCTGTTTCCAACAAGTGAATTTCAAAATGACTGTGCTTTTAACTTAATTATACATTTGTAATATAACAAAGCATACTATATTATAGTAATACCCATGCATGTGTGAATAGGTCTTTGTCGTATGTATTGGATCGTTGTGGTGAAACCCTGATGTAGGGGAAAAGGGCCGGCTCACTTAGGGAGAAGGGTATGACTTGAATGTTTTGAGAGGGCTGGAATAAGACCGAATGGCATCTCAGCAGCAGAAGAGTCACATGACCAGGCTGCTATTTGTCTTTTGGTTGGCCTCAAGGTGGAGAATGATACTCCTAACAGCTGTGGGAAGCATTTCCGGTGGAGGGTTTTTTCCTCAGACACACACACACAGACGTCCAGCAATACACTGAAGCAGGAATGCCTTGATATCTACTTCTGCACCACCAATCCATATTCTTAGCACAACATTTAAAAGAAGGAAATTGTGCTGGTCACAGTCTTACTTTGTCTGAACCTTATCATGTTAAGAAAATGCTTGATAAAAGGTTATTATTTCCCTCTACGGAAAACATGATGCTTCAGAAACTCCTTCAGATGAATAGTAAAAGTCTGTTGACCTTCTGTATCTGACGTTTTAGATTTGTTTACTCGGATTGAATAATGAATTGCCTTGTTTCTGCTTGAACCTACATCAGATACAGCATCTGTAGTGTGGACCTGACAGGTTTCTCCTGTGTAAGGACCGATAACATAGAGCGGTGGAGTGAACTGATGGAATGAGCTGACCAAAGACAGAAGTGCTGTTAATGTCCTGCTGTCTGTGTGCTTCAAAGAGCATGATGACATACAGTAAGTGCATTTTGTAAGGCAATAAAGGCTGGAGATTTGGCTGGTGCATACTTGGCATGTCATCGCTAAGCGCCTGAGTGCAAACCGTCTCATTGTCTTCAATTGGCTGGCAGTGAGTGTTGAGAGACAGCACTGCCACCCAAGCTCCAGCTACAATGGAGCAGAAGGTCACCACATTGAATCTGAGGCCAGCTAAGTCTGTGAGCAATATGTTCTCCTTCCTAAGGAGCTTACCTGAAGCTGTTTGACAGTAGGAAGTGTTTTCTGGAAATAAATCCAATGTATTGCCATTTACTTCCAATGTAATATTGTACCTTCCAAAACACAGCAAACTTGCATTTACTATTGAACTAATCGCTTCTTTATTCAATTAGAACATGTATTATAACAACAAATATTTTGGTTCAACCATTTTTTTGTATAGATGTATATACTGTATGCTTGACAGATAGATGGATACTTTATTTATGCCAAAATGGGAAAATGTGTTGTCACAGCATCAGTGTTTTCAAGCATTACAGGAGTTACCCATATTTAAAAGATACAATAAGATACAAATATATAAAAAAATGGTTTTGATGAATGGATTAACTTAATTAAGGCTTTAAGGTGCTTTTTTTGTAATGATAGTTTTTTGAGGTGGTTGTGCTTCTTCAAAATTCCTTATAAAAAGCTAATTGAATCAAACAAAAAGCTCCAAACCCAACAATATACAATGAACGTAACTTAAGAAGCCATTTTCTCACATTTAACCTAGAACTATTTCAGTCATTGTATTTATGCAAATGTAGTAGTTAAATTGAAGATGATTACAATTGAATCAGCTAAATCGTAGTTGTTTCTAACGATTTACACATTTGATAAACAAATAATGGAAGAATAAGCCGACAAATCAATGGTGTGTGTGAACGACCTCTCCTTTTGTATTTATAGCTTTATCTTGAGAAAAGGGCGGTTGAGGTACCAGACTATAAACCAGGTATAAGTCTCCCTCCAGACTGTAAGGAAAAGGTGATTTATGCCTTTCAAAAGTCTCTCTATGGTACAATATCTTCCGGTGGAGCTTAGCTGCCTTATAAACTCCTGGATAAAAATCTATCACAACTGTTTCTGAACTTTTGTTTTAGCCCACCATCCCACTGCAGTCCACATCCGCCCTACCCTCACTGTTATCTGACAGTTTTCATCTAACTTGGTTTCCTTCAATTCCCTGGCATCTGTCTGTAGAATAACAAGGAGACGCAGTTGTGTTGCTCTGAGCAGAGGACAGCTATGAGTGTTCTCTTCCTGCTGAATGTACTTCTTGGTAGGGCTGCTCCTGCAATGCTCCCTTCCACTTAACTCAGCTGGTATGTAGTTGTGCTTAGTGGCAGCCAGCAGGTTGACGCTGCCACATGTCCATTAGTCACTGTATGAGTGGTTGTAGTGGACAGACTCTTCTTGCACTACACTGTGTGATCAGTGAATGCTCAGGGGAGTACCTTTACCTCGAACCTGGCTCATCTCCAAACACAGCCGCAACTAAAACATCATTTTAAACAAAACTATGTTGCTTCACCAGCCCACTGGAAATACTACAAATGCCGCCGCACACTGTAATAATTGAACATGAATGTTCCTTCTTGTCATTTTTATGAATAATTTTGTAACAAACTTTAAACTTGACTAAACAAAAAAAGTATTGTTTTAGTTAAAGAGATCCTGTTTTCTCTTGACACCCTTCGTTGTTTTCCCAGAGTCATCAAACCGACTCGCCATCAGCTAACTTTCCCCAAAGTTTGGTAATGTTTGGCCAGTCTTTCTCAAAACTGTTCATTTCAAATAGTGTTGATTAGTAGTGCTGTTTAACATGACTAGTGGTTCAGTCTGTAGGGGATTGTTCTTTGGACCGAAGGGTCGCCGGTTCATGTCCCGATCGGACCAAAAATGCGGAGTGTGGATTGGTACTGGAGAGGAGCCAGTTCACCTCCTGGGCCACTGCCCAAGTGCCCTTGAACAAGGCACCTAACCCCCAACTGCTCACTGGCGCCGGCTAGACTGGCTGCCTCCGCTCTGACCTCTCAATGCATGTGCATGTGTGCATATAACTCTGTGTGTGTATATGTATGTGCATATTGTAAAAAGTGTGTACTGTATTGCCTGTATAAAAACGCGTGTGTGTACGACAGAATTAGTAAAGGTTCTTCTTCTTTTTCTGCGGGACAAACCAATTATTGGGACCATTTGATTATCAATAAATGAAGAAAATAATTGTATCAACAATGGAAGGAAAAGGTGCTTAGTTGCAGCCTATCTTTTAACCCTATGATAACAGTTACCTTTCTTTTTAAAATGTGTTTGTTGCTTTCTAAACAACCAATTTTTGTAAATACACAACAGTAAACCCCTTTCTTATTACATTTGGAAATAATTTGGGTTTTCTATTTTTCATATACTGATTGTATGATGACAGAGTTGGCTGAATCAGTGAGAGGGAAGGTAGATGGATACTTTATTGATCCCAAATTGGGAAATGGTTGTGTTACAGCAGCAGTGTGTTCAGGCATTCAAATATGTAAAAGGTGAATAAAGTATAGACAGAATCAAATACAAAATTAAATAAACAGCAAATATATAAACAGAACAGGGGATTGTGTGACTTGGAGCTGTCAGCTTCCTCAGGAGACAGGGACATGTCTCTGTGCTCAACCACCTGAAGCTTTGTTGTTTTGCTTGTTGTTTTCCAATAAGAGTTTTCCCTAGAGACAACACCAAAATATGTCCAAATACTACAGGATCCACCAAGTAGTGCCAAGATGGGAGTAACAAGAAGAAATATGGAATACATAGCCAATGGTTTCCAAGAGTGTTTAGTACTGTGCTGACAATGAGCTCTCCGGTGATGTGTGCTCAGACGTGCATCCCACTGCTTAATGTACCCATTTTACAGATTAACATGGTGGGTTTTCTCTCCCATTGTCTAAGTCTGGATTGGTTGAATCTCTACCCTCCTCCTGGCCTGTGGCAGTGTTTGGAAGAACACTACGCTACTTGCAATGAATGCCAGCAGTTTGTAAGGGGTTGCCTCCTTCCATAAAAAATAAAGGCTGTCCAAAAAAGGCTAAAAGTAATGTTCGGCATCACAAAGTTTGGAAACTGCTGCTTTGCTGAATGTGTTCTGGCTGGAATAAAAGCCTCTATCATGTAACCTGTAAGCTAAACCTTTAGCTTTTAAATCTTACCATTCCCGCTCAATGAGAGACTGTGTTGGGGCTTGTCAGGTGGCAATTAATGTTTCCACAATGTAAAGAACAACTGCACAGAGCCCTTCTGAGGCCCTCACTGTTACATGCTTTCTTTTCACTTATTAGTTTTTGCTTTGTACATTGGTCACACCCTCTTTTTAATGTAATCTTTCTCTGAGGACACCATGTGAAAAGATTAGTGGTTTAGGATAAGGCTTTTCATGTTGCTGAGGTTTCTATTTTCGGCTCAGGCTGTGGTCCTTACATACTGAAAGGAAAGTAGGGAAGGGGGAAAGATCGGTGCACAGCCTCTCACTCAACAGCTGCCCCTTCTGCTAAGTTGATCATTTCTAAACATTTTGATCAGGAACATGGATCCTGAAATTGCCTTGATAAAAATAGTTCTGTGCGATTGTATGTGCTGGAGTAACATGTTTTGAGTGGGCTTTAATGGGGACTCTCAGTGGAGGTGCTTTGGGCATGTCTGGAGCTTGGTTAGACTTTAAAGGAATTTGTGGTTCTGTTGGTGGTGTTTGACAGAAATGTATTATAATGCTTTGTTATCCTTTGTACAGTCTTTCTCACAAAGCCTGTAATGACATTGTCTTTATTTTATGTCTCAATTCTTTTCATCAAAGAGTCTGTAAAGAAATCCTCTTTTCTCTAACATGAATTGTTAGGGATAAGAATATGTCTGATACATTTAGCTTTACTGCTATAGATTTACTATATTTTAAAACAATTATATTTAGACATATATATGTTTAGGGGTGAGTAGTTTAACAAATACAATATTTGTATCAATAAGGATCAGAGGAAGGAATATTTTTATTTGATTTGATCTTTATTGCACATCCGATTGAGGGGTCTTGACCCACTGCTATTCTCAGCCTCTCCTCAGCCTTTACCCTAATCAGGCCTTAGGATCGAACTTTCTGCTGTGGTGGGGGGGGTGACTGCAGGTGAAAGCAGCTTTCAGGATCTATGATGAAACACACACAGTTTTTCTTTTAGAAGCTGCCTGATGAGCTCAGCATTTTACTGCCAGCAGAAATCCTGTGCTGGGAGGATAACAAATTAGGAGGGAGGGTGTTTGGAGAAGAGTAGTGTCTGATCCCAAGAAAGCACACATTCACACACAGCCACGCAAGCTGCAGAAAGCGCCCAGCAACTTAATCTACTTACAGCTCTTTCCGATTGCCGCCCAAAGACAGACACAAGTAGCCATGCAGCTTCTTTTAACTGATATTTATGATTTTTACAGAAGAAAAAAGTTCCACGTTTCTAGGACCTCCCAGTTACCCACAGTGCCTCGGGAGGGGTTAGTCGACCTCGAGGAGCTTGTGCCCTTGCCTGCTTCCAATAAACCATCAGCGGGCTGTGGTGTTGAAGAATTTTCGATCTCCTGCACACGCACTCCCCCACCCAGCGTTTCCGTTAGAAAGAATTGTGCTGGTCAACGTAACCGATAAGATTTCAATTTACCGGACACATGGATACATTCTGGTTAACGGCTATCATTCATAAAATACCAGCAGTTCGATATATATACATATACCTTTTCACCAAACCAAAGAAAAAAAAAACACCACTCACATAAACACAAGCTTGCAAACAAAAACTGTCAAAATCCAGTTTTAATAGTAGGCAACAGGTGGAGCACCCTGCCTGCAGTGCTGATCCCAGCTCTTTAGACTTTAACCTTTTTCACAAGGAACTTATACGTCCAGTTTGGAGCATGTGCTGATTACAAACCAGTTTTTTGTGTTTCCAATAAAGTGGTGCCGGCTCTTGGCCTTGATAATTGTTTAATTACAGGAAACCATCTCATGCCCCTTTTCCACCAAACCGGATCCGGTTCATGAACCGTTCTTTTGCTTTTCTGGTGCTGAACCGGTTATTCTCTGTAGCACTACTTGTGTTTCCACCGTTCAGAGCCTGAGTGGAGCTCGAGTGGAGCTGCGTCATTGTGTCATAGTTTGCGTCATCACGTACACGTTTACGTGCCTCTTGTGACACCCACACGGCGCGAAGATCCCTCATATCGACAACAACAACAATGATCTTGGTAGTCTTTCTTGAGTTTTTTTAGCTTGTTGCTTGTTTGCTCCAGAGTCCGGTGGTATCCAGCGGGGCCAACTCCCGCTGGAAAATAGCTTTAGACCGCAATGTGCCGTCCAACTTCCTCTGTACTTGCGTTGACCAAAGCCAGAGGAGGTAATTTGTCTCTTCAGCGATCCACTGCTGCTTACATTTACTGGCATCCATCCTGGTTCGTAGTGGTGTGTTTCTGAACAGAATTTGCGGCATTTTGTTTTTGTTGATCAGGTTAATCCCGCCCCCCGACGTAAGCGTGAAGTATTGGTTCTTGCCGGGCAGCCGAGTGGGGTCAGTTAAGAACCGGTTTTCGGTGCTTAAAGGTGGCTCCGCTGCGGTGGAAACAGGAAGAACCAGAGCTTAATCGGGCTGTAGCTCAGAACCGGCATTGGAACCGGTTTGGTGGAAAAGGGGCCTTAGCTGACTGACAGCTGATGAGCTGAGATCATCTGCTGCTGTCTTCACATGACCATTCAGAGGAAAGGTTGTGTCATTGCTTTTAAAACTCATTTATTTTGTATTTACGCATGAAAAAGACAAAAGTAAGGGGAAACGTGGATGCTATTGGTGGAATGTACCTATTGTTTCAAAGACATCGTGATGTGGCTCTGGGGCCAGCATGGAACTAAACTTGTGGAAAAGGGGTGTGTGAGGCTTGGCTTCATGGCTCAATTGAGTGCAAATTGGGTTCTGCGTAGTGTGGCTTGTTCCTGTTCTATAGACCCTGAACAAAACAACTGCTTCATGTGCAACCCTACCAAATGTGTTGTCCTCATTTTAGTGAATTTAAATTGTTAAAGGAAAATGTTTTTGTCCCAAATGTACTTATCTAAGTAACGTGGAGAATTTTTTACATAACCTGATAATAATTTCTGCTCTGCCTGACTTTTTAAGTTTCAGAATGTTTTAAGACAATCGGTTTCATGTTTCTATTTATGACACAGTTACTATTCATCCTAATTTATCTTAGTTAGACTCGTGACATTAATGTGGTAGGAAATCTGTTTGATTCAGACGGTCACAGCTTTTGTGATGACTTGAAAAGCTCTTCTGTTAAGATTAGCCTTTCCTTTGTAAAGTTTCCATGCAAGCTTGTGCGATTGTTCACTCAGTGGGAGGCAAGGAGGCAATGGCCTAAGGTTCCTCAGTCATTAATGAGAATGAAATATAAATTAACTTAACTATGAATCAAACTGCATTCTTTAACAACTATATACAAGTGGTTCACAGAAAATGAAGGAATGGCATGAGATACAGTCTCTCTCCCTCTGTGGGACTGCTTTTTCCACCAGGCAATCTGAACCGCTGAAACCGGTCGACAAGTGTGTAGAAATCCAGTGTGGTAGTTAACACTGATTCTACAACATGGGTTTAATGTTACACTGACCAATCTATGTAGTTCCAAATAATCTCAGTCTCATGATCATTCAAAAAATGTAACGGAAGTACTGGAGAGTGTTATATAGTCACCAAAATGCTGTTGGATAGGTTATTTTTTAATCTAACTGAGAGGCTATTATCTAACAGATGTCTAATTAAAATAACATCACAAGTAACATCAATTCTAATAAACTGGCATGTTGGCTAACGGATCCACATGCTATGCATGAGATATATGCTAACCTGGTATCTGGCCAAGGCAACCACACTATTTGACTAGTAGCCACTGTGCAACTTCCTTACGATGGGCAAGGCTTGGCATGCCTTGCAGTTTTGTCTCATTCACTCATTAGATCAGGGATTCCATCTGGTACACACTCACTGGTATGAAGCTCACTTCATAAACATTTAGCCTGCTATACTAAAGGGGCTAGAAATACAGACATACAGTGGGGCAAAAAAGTATTTAGTCAATCACCAATTGTGCAAGTTCTCCCACTTAAAAAGATGAAAGAGGCCTGTAATTTTCATCCTAGGTATACCTCAACTATGAGAGACAAAATGAGAAAAAAAAATCAAGAAAATCACATTTTTAAAGAATTTATTTGCAAATTATGGTGGGAAATAAGTATTTGGTCACCAACAAACAAGATTTCTGGCTCTCACAGACCTCCTCTGTCCTCCACTTGGTAACTGTATTAATGGCACCTGTTTGAACTCATTATCCGTATAAAAGACACCTGTCCACAACCCCAAACAGTCACACTCCATGCTCCACTATGGCCAAGACCAAAGAGCTGTCAAAGGACACCAGAAACAAAATGTTAGACCTGCACTAGGCTGAGAAGACTGAATCTGCAATAGGTAAGCAGCTTGGTGTGAAGAAATCAACTGTGGGAGCAATTATTAAGGGGACCTAGTCAATGACCTGCAGAGAGCTGGGACCAAAGTAACAAAGGCTACCATCAGTAACACACTACGCCGCCAGGGACTCAAATCCTGCAGTGCCAGACGTGTCCCCCTGCTTAAGCCAGTACATGTCCAGGCCCATCTGAAGTTTGCTAGAGAGTATTTAAATGATCCAGAAGAGGATTGGGAGAATGTCATATGGTCAGATGAAAAAATTGAACTTTTTGGTAAAAACTCAACTAGACCTGTTTGGAGGAGAAAGAATGCTGAGTTGCATCCAAAGAACACCATACCTACTGTGAAACATGGGGGTGGAAACATCATGCTTTGGGGCTGTTTTTCTGCAAAGGGACCAGGACGACTGATCCGTGTAAAGCAAAGAATGAATGGGGCCATGTATCGTGAGATTTTGAGTGACAACCTCCTTCCATCAGCAAGGGCATTGAAGATGAAACGTGGCTGGGTGACAATGCATGACAATGATCCCAAACACACCGCCCGGGCAATGAAGGAGTGGCTTCGTAAGAAGCATTTCAAGGTCCTGGAGTGGCCTAGCCAGTCTCCAGATCTCAACCCCATCGAAAATCTTTGGAGGGAGTTGAAAGACTGTGTTGCCCAGCGACAGCCCCAAAACATCACTGCTCTAGAGGAGATCTGCATGGAGGAATGGGCCAAAATACCAGCAACAGTGTGTGAAAACCTTGTGAAGACTAACAGAAAACGTTTGACCTCTGTCATTGCCAACAAAGGGTATATAACAAAGTATTGAGATGAACTTTTGTTATTGACCAAATACTTATTTGACACCATAATTTGCAAATAAATTCTTTAAAAATCAGACAATGTGATTTTCTGGATTTCTTTTTTTTTTTTTTTTCATTTTGTCTCTCATAGTTGAAGTGTACCTAGGATGAAAATTACAGGCTTCTCATCTTTTAAGTGGGAGAACTTGCACAATTGGTGGCTGACTAAATACTTTTTTTCCCCACTGTACATGACGTGGAAGAGTCAAGACAACTTGGACGTTTATCATTTTCTTTTAACATTTGGATATTTGTCCTTTTTAGCTTTCAGAAGTTACTTGGGTTGTATGCCTTTCTGCAGTAAGGCATGCATATGAACATGATTGTCAGTGTATATGCAATAGTAAAAAACACAAGCATCTCCAGCTACTTTGTAAGACGGGGGGGGGGGGCTGATGATCAGCCATCATCAGCAAACACTGCCAATTAGTCCCTTACTTGTTGAAATATTTCCAAGACGCAGCAGTAAGACCTTTGATGTAATGTAGCTGGGCTGCTCATGAAAGCTGCAGACAATGTTCTGATTGCAGTTTCCACTGTACTCAATGTTTACCATAGTTCAAGTGCCATTTCCACAAATTGGTTGGAAGATTTGATTAAACAAGATCAGTGCTGTCCTAAACAATCACGATAAGAACTCCCAGTCTTGCACGCTGAAGAGAGTATGGCAGGACATGTTTTTTATTTTCCAGTAATATGTAGCCCCTTTGTTTACAGTATCTAATTCTGTGTTGCTATCACAGTGGCCACGGCTCCAGGTGTTGTATTCTTAAGTCGGCCAAAGTCTCCTGTTGATTATTTGTACATTTTATTTAGGCTTTAATTAATCTGGACGTTTTTAGGCTGGTTCACTCTGGCAGAGTGAATGAGCCTAAAAATGAATGAGCATGGCACGCTGCTACTCCAGAAATTAGAGTGGGACTGTGGGTCAATGCTTTGGCACGGTGAGCAACAGCCTCAGCAATAGCAGCTTTGTGTCTATCTCTGCTGCCTCAGGCTCTGTTCCACCAGCTCCTCTAGGGACAGCGGGGATTCATCTAACCCACTTGGAGCCACCCCATACACATGGGCCTGGGCCTGTCACGATAATTAATTGTGTTGGACGATAAATTTTTCTGGAAATTATTGCGATAAACGATAATATTGTCGGCACCGTTTTAAGACCATTTTAGACATAATGATAATATATAATAATAATTAAAGTACATCCTTTCAAACATAACTTTTTGTTGAACAGTCAACATTGCAAATGAAATGTGAAATAATATTAAAATATATAAATTAATAAATAAACAAATTAATTAAATTATAATAAATTAATTAAATCACACACAACCAAAACAATAAATTAAATAGAGTCAGGCTGGAAAACAGAGCTCTCTCATATATATATATATATATATATATATATATATATATAAATATATATGAGCACACATTATCTCACAAGCAAAAAAAAACTCCTAAAAAACAACAGTCAAGTGTACAGTCCACTGTCAAAGACCCAGATGCCTCAACAGGCCATATCCAAATCTGTTTTTCTAAGTTTTCGAGCAAGGAACACCAACATGTTTGCATTGTCGGGCGGGGGCTCTCCATCTCCAGCTGCCGTGTTTGCTCCCAGCTGGGAAAACGGAATGGGGTGGTTGTGTTTTAGGTGGTTTAAAATGTGTGGTATTGCCTGCTTTTGTCGCTACCTTTTTTAAACCAATGCGACACACCGCCCGGCTCATTCAAGTCCGTAGGTTCGCCTCGTTGATTTGGTTTGAATCCAAAATACTGCCACACCGGAGAATCGAGATGTGTCGTTAGGTTTTGTAACCAATTCCATTTCACTTTAAATTCCCCGCGAGTAAGTCACACGTTGTCTCCCGCTTGTCGCTATATTATTAATTTGGCTGCTGCACGTGCACGCGGAGTGTCCTGACCTGGCTGTGTTTCAGCCCCGCCCCTCACAGCGCACCTGGCAGCCACAGCGCTCCAGGCTAAAATGCTGGTCACATCTTTATGTAAACGGAAATTTATCGAGCTCAGAAAGGTTATCGAGTCCATTTTTATTTATTGTACGATAAGTCAATTTATCGATTATCACGACAGGCCTACATGGGCCTATAATAACGTACAGAGAAGAGGTGTGGACCCTTTTTGTTTTTGAAGCCAGGAAACAATCTAACCACACTGTTGACTTATAACTGGGTCAGCTGCCAATGTATTTCCTCTCCCACAATGGTTGAGCTGCCCTGAGCACATCTCAATGGTGGACTGTTCTCTGGCTCTGTGCACTGATGCACCCTAGTCTGTCATTTAAACAGGTAGCTTTAAACTCCTCATGTACTAGGCTCTAAAGGTACAGTGTGAAGTGGAATACTTTAAACGCCCCCTGACTTTCTGTAGACTTCATCTGCTGGAGGATTTTGCCAAATGTTCAATTTCCTTTGATTGCAAAAGACATAAAAACAATAACCGATCTAGATCCAGATGTTGATGAATTGTCTCTCACATGTTCCTTAAGTTGATAGTATCTCAGAAAGTACACAAATATTTTTCTTCTATGGTCAGTGTCTGAATTAAGCATGGTCTTCCCTTCTTACGGCCCACTGTGGGTCATTTAAATTGTCTGCTGTCTAGGCAGCTCAGGTCGCTCTCTCTGAGTTGAGGCTGCTCCTTGCTGCTGGCGTCCTATTATTGCCAGTAATGCCAAATCAATCCTCCTTCTGTTGTCCGGCACTGTCCAGAGATGTTACAAAACCAATTGACCACTTCTCAGCTACGGCAGTCCACATCCTTAGAGCTTGGTTAAGATGGCAGCACAGCTGCTCAGATAAATGCTTGACAGTGTTCTCAGTGTTTCCCCTAGGTTTACTGCTTTGGGGGGGTGCTGACAGGGCGGGATGAGGGCGGTCGGATGAGGGCGGTCGGATGATGGCGATCCGTGCAGTTTGGGGGGGAGAAAGTTACTTTGGTTTGAGAAGTGGGGGACAAACAAAACTGGCTTCTGTGGGCCCTCCGCAATAGAAATAGTTCTCGATTTGAATCCCTTTTCTTTTCTAACAACGAAATATTTGTTAGGACTATGGTGCAATCCAAGAAAATGTGTAGTGTATAATGCTTGGCAAACTTATCTAATATCCTCTCCATTTGAACCTGCTTTATTTGGTGGACCTCACATCCTCTAGGGGGGTCCGGGATTTTTTTTTAAATGTTGAAGTTAAATGCATCAATCTGGTTTACTTTGAGCACAAGTTAAGAGATTTATGGATGCAGCTCAGTGGCATTGGGATATATATTTTTGTAATCCTCTGGAGCAGAGAGAGGAGCTGTGGATTATTGTTATTGATTCATGCATCAGTGTTTCTTAGGGTCAAAAACACTAAACTCAACTTAAAATGAAAGCGTTTAGTTTATTTAATAAAAGAGCACATCTTCAATGTGAAGAGTGACAGTAATAGATTAGTTGCAATTTGGTGCTATATTTACATAAATATATATAAAAAAAAAATTAAAGATTATAATTATTTATTTTTTTAAACACCTTGAATTTCAGGGGGGGCGCGGGGCTCCGTTGGCGGGGCGCAGCGCCCCTCCAAAATAATGGTAGTGGAAACACTGGTTCATTAACCTTTCCTTTCAGAAGTGTATTCAAGTGTCTGTACATTTAAGCCATTTCATAATAGCCTAATCATTCCCTTTCTATGATGCATTTACTTTGTTGTCCAGTGGCTTCTTCCATACTGCATGGATCTCAATGGAGTAGAACAGGTTGTGCTTTGTGCAGTATGTCACAATGTTTTGAATGGCATATCTGAACCTCCCACAGGAAGATGTTTCCAAAGAGTGCGGTTAAAAGAAAAGTGTGGGATAACACTGCACTTAAACCTTCAAGTTGTCTTGACTTTTCCACGTCATGTAGGTCTGTATTTCTAGCCCCTTTTAGTATAGCAGGCTAAATGTTTATGAAGTGGGCCTCATACCAGTGAGTGTGTACCAGATGGAATCCCTGATCTAATGAGTGAATGAGACAAAACTGCAAGGCACGCCAAGCCTTGCCCGTCGTAAGGAAGTTCCACAGTGGCTACTAGTCAAATAGTGTTGTTGCCTTGGCCAGATACCAGGTTAGGATCCATTAGCCAACATGCCAGTTTATTAGGTGCATGTGATTTACATTTCTATAGACATCTGTTAAAGGTGGGGTAGGTCATTTTGGAGAATCCAGCTCGAGATCGCTAGAATTTTGAAAATACACAGCCGGAAAAAATCTGCCACTTCCTTACAGAGCCCCTCCTCCAACACACTCGAACGCGCACATGACCAATGAGGGCACGAGATAAGTTTGTGCACAGATGGAAGGCTGACAGGCAGGTAGGCCATCCAGTTACTTTAGCCGGCCCGGCTAAAATGATTGGTCGTGCTTTTTACAGAACTATGGATTCCACAGATGACATTTTTTTTATGGATTCTTTGTCAAAGCACGGCATTGCTATCGGGATGTTAAGAGCATTCCATGGAATATAACAATAAGTGTTTCTCGAGCCGGTTTCTCAAACTTACCTACCCCACCTTTAAATAATGTCTTCTCAGCTATCTGAAATAACCTTCCCAACAGCACTTGGTGACTATATAACACTCTCCAGTAATTGTCTATTTAGTTTTTTGGGAGGATTATGAGACTGATATTATTTACTGTTTCTGGTCTAAATAGATTGGTCAGTGTAACACTAAACCCAGGTTGGGGTTGGAACCAGTGTTAGCTAGGCTGCACAATTTGGGGAAATAATCGAATTGCGATTTTTCTGACAGCGATTCGATTTGCGATATTTGTTTTTAAGCGACCCAACGGAAGTTTATTGTAAAATGCGGCCATATCTCCGGCTGGGAAGGTCGTATCAACGTGCTCCCGTCTCTAGCACCCCCGCAGCCCGAGCTACGAGTGAAATAACTAAACTTACATGAAACTTCCGTTGGGTTGCTTTAAAGTCAAGCTTCAGTTTAAGATTCAACCTGTAATAGAAACATGTGATGGAGCATTACTAACCTGACTCAGATGGTTTGTTTCACCAAACCATCTAGGAAAGCTCCATTTAAAGCCATTTGGAAAAGTTTTTCAAAAATACTTTGCAGGTGATTGGATCAATCTGTCTATCACCTACTATCATCACTTAACATCCATATTCACTTTTTAAGGACACAAGGGGGGCCACAGAAGTTGGATCTGGAGCAATGATAAGCTCTGCACTGCAGCACGGAAACAGAGCTGCAGGGCTTTACACTGTGGTCGACTTCTGAACGTTTGAGACAAAGAGTCCAGTGTGGGGTCAACAAGTTAACACTAGGGCTGAACGATTAATTGATTTTAAATTAAAATCACGATTTTAAATTATGCAATTATCAAATCGCAAAGCCTGCAATTTTTGTTTGTTTTTAAATGTTTGTTCTTGTGTGTCAGTCATCCACACCAATCAGAAGTGCTGTGCTCCACATGTACCAGTCATTGTTAACCAATCAGAAGTGGTTCAAGTCCCCGACCGGACCTAAATATGGAGTGTGGTCTGCTACTTGGAGAGATCCTAGTTTACCTCCTGCCCTACCGTGGTGCCCTTGAGCAAGGCACCGGACAACCCCCTTCCCCCCTCACTCCCATTGCTCCCCGGGCGCTGTAAAATAGCTGCCCACTGCTACTAGTACTAGACTCCTGGTACTAGGATGGGTTAAAAGCAGAGAACACATTGCACTGTGTGTGCTGTGTGCTCTACATGTGTGACCATTGAAGAGGGTTTCATCCCTCCCAATATTATTATTATTATATTATTATTATTATTATTATTATTATTATTATTATTATTAATTTATTAAGATCAGTAAGAAATGCTGGTTTTCAAAGTAGTCAGTCAGAGGCAGTTTCCTCCTGCTGCTCCTTTTTTAGGAGCTCTGAGAGAATGAGGGCTTCTGAAATATATATGCCATCTATTCTTATCTAGCATTGATGTAACATGTTTTGAAATCACCCAGGCATAATTCATTTGACAACTCAAATGTCCGATTGATGTATTGTAGAGCGAAGTTGCAATAAACCACATTGACCTCGTCCCTGTCACTTTTTGATGAAATAATAACAAAACAAAGATGTCCTCAGACTGCATGTTTTCCTCAGTGTATATATATAGAGATATTTGATTGTTGGTGTGTTTTTTGTTTATGGAGAAAAGTTCATCAAATGTTTATCTTTTTTTGTCACAATTTAGAAGATGTTCAAGATGAAGGCTCCTTGCTGCCACGCCTGACGCCCCAGTGCGCTTAACAGAACAAGCAGTCCTGACCTGGCAACATACGAATGGCCCAGGGAAGCCACCAGATTGATATTCAGGTTTTGCATGACCTGCGCCAGAAGTTCCCTGAAGTCCCAGAGGGTGTTGTCTCCCAGTGTGTTCTGCAGGTGGGCAAGTTCACACATCTGACTCCAGTAAAGATGATTCCTAGAAAGTAAAACCAGCCTGATGATCTTTCGCTCATTGTAGATACTTATTGGTGCCAGCAGATTTGGTCCATTTGTAACAAGCAGCAAGTTAAACCATTTCATTGTAAATAGAAATTTTTCAACAATATCCCGCTCTGTACCAATCTTTATCACACTTCTTTGTTAATTAAAAACGGGTGTGAATGACACTGATATAAGCTCATTCTCTCTCTTTTTCCTTCAGAACAACAACAACCTGGACGCCTGCTGTGAATACTTGTCCCAGGTCAGTCCGGGCTACCTGTACAGTGAAGAAGGAAACCTCAGCTTCTCCGACGACCCCGGCTTCATTAGGCTTCGTAATCATATGACCCAGTTGAACCTGGGCCTGCAGTCTCAGAATGTGCATTTGGCCCCGGTTCGGGACAGCCTGAGAATGAACGGCAGTCGGACTCTGGCCCACAGCCTGAGTGACGGGCCCCTTCAGACAGGACAGGCCCCCAACAGTGACTTCTTTCAGCAGGAGCCACAGTCAGCCCCAGTGCAGGTGCCCTCCAGCATCAATGTGTTTGGTGTGATGGAGCCAACCCGTAAACCGCAGCCCCCCCAACACCTAGGACTCTACCCTCTGGGTGTCAAAGGAACAACTATGGGTGTCCAGCAGACCCCACGCTTCAACCCCATCACCGTGACACTAGCCCCCCATATTCAGACAGGACGCAACACCCCCACTTCTCTGCACATACACGGCGGGCCCCCTTCGGGCCTCAACAGTCCACAGGGTAACTCCATCTATATCCGGCCCTATGTGAGCCAGTCTGCTGCGAGCCGGCAGAACCAGCCACAGGGGGGCCGGGCCCAGTACAGCCCCACCTCCCAGCCCCAGCAGCAGATCTACCAGATCTCACACCCCTCCTCCCTGTCGGGCACCTGGTCTGGCCCTCAGCACGCCTCGTCCTCACATACCTCACAGCACCAGACCTCTCATGTCTACATGCCAATCAGCTCCCCCACAAACCCCCAGGCCCCCTGCATTCTTCCCACTGCAACCCAGGCCTCTTCCTCTGGTGTCTCCTCATGCTCTTCCTCCTCCTCCTCCGTCATGCCCACCTCCCTGTCGACCATCAGTCAGTACAACATCCAGAACATCTCCACCGGCCCCAGAAAGAATCAGATAGAGATTAAACTAGAATCCCCTCAGAGAAACAACTCCACGACCACGACAGCCGTGCTGCGGACGAGCAGCGGGGCCCGCTCCTCCTCCGCCTCTTCCTCCTGCCCTTCCTCTTCATCCACTTCAACTGGGGTGGCTACGGTCCCCAGCACCCCTCTGTCCATCGGAGGCCCCGGTCTGAGCCGCAGCCAGCCCACTGTTTACATCTCTGCCAGCCCCCCTGCTGCAGCCCCAGCGGCCTGTGAGGAGGCGGCCTTGGCCCCTGCCGGCGCTCGATCCCAGCCCAAGTTTTACATTTCTGCCAATGCCTCCAGCGACGATAGTGGTGGTGGTAGGAACCCTCCCACAGTCTACATCTCAGCCAACCCTCCCATGCAGGGACCCTCAGGGGCCAGGAACATGGGGGGCCAAGTGAGCATGGGCCCTGCCTACATCCACCACCATCCACCTAAGTCCCGTGCCTCTTTAGGAGGGGGAGGCACAGCTTCCTCCCCACGTGTTGTGGTAACTCAGCCCAACACCAAGTACACTTTTAAAATCACAGTGTCCCCCAATAAACCCCCGGCTGTGTCCCCTGGAGTCGTGTCCCCAACTTTTGAGCCCAACAACCTCCTCAGCCTCCCCGCCGACCACCACTTTGTTGAGCCCGACCCCCTCCACCTCTCCGACCCGCTGTCGCCTCACAGGGAGAGGCCGAGCGAGCCGCGCCGACTCAGCATGGGCTCTGATGACGCTGCGTACACACAAGGTGAGCACTTGAATGCAACAAACACACAAAACCATGGACAGAGGAAACATAAATCTAGCACTCATGGATCAGCTCTCATGCACACCAGTCTGCAGATAAAATCTTTAAATACAGATAATCGACACAGCTTGGACCAAACACATAAAATGTGCAAGAATGGTCAACCCACAATGGTGTTGGTGGATAAGGCAGACTTCTCCGTGTGTGGTGTCGCTGTGCCGCTGTCACGTCTGTTCCTTGATCTCTGCGTCACCGATCAATTTGATATTCGTGCGACAGAAAAAATTCTAAAATAAAAAAAGTTTATTGTCCAGTCGCGGCTGAAAAATCAAGAAGCAACGTTACTACGCTATAATCGATAATCGAGCGAGCGGGCCCAGCTCGCAATCGACGTGTTGGAGACTCCTGACCTCCATCATCTGATGTCTCAGAGCTGTTGGCTTCACTTTTATTGGTTGTTTAACAAATGTCAAGTGGCGAAAGAGTGCACATTGATAAGGGAGAAAATACCAGTTCCTAGAGCCATTTTAACTGAGAGATAGTATGCAGGGTTTTTTCTTGCCAGCAGTGGGTCTAAAAGCTTTTTCCATCTCTTCCTGCCAAGAGAGTCATTTTACCATAAAGTATACTGTCAAATTTTAAGTTGTTTCCCATAACATTGACTGTATTGTGTTTTTGAGCCAAACGTTGTGTACTTACTGCGGTCAGTAATGCTCTTTCAGTGTAGACAGTGCTCTGCATGTCTGTCAGATAAAGCAGAGGTGAGTGTGTCAGTGACGGCAGTGTGAGTGTCTGCTCTGACAGCCCCTGAGACTGTTGAATTCTGTAGTGTGAGTCAAACGTGTCCGAGCACACTGCCGTTTCCTTTTTTGGGCTTTTCACTGTATTACGTGTGAGTCACTGGCTGTGGATCCTACACTGCAGTGACTACCACCAAGAGGGGCTTCACAGCAGGGGGGCATGCTGCCACTGCTGCTGACCCTCATCAGACCCCTGTTTTCATCCTTTCTCTGCTCAGGCTTGGAAAAGTGAACTGAAAAGACGTGCCTGTCACCACATAACTGTTAAACAAACATGATTGTATAACCGTAAGCGGAAGGAAGCCGATTTATTGGAATGACCTGGTTCTGGCAAGTGAAGGCGTGTTTGAAAAGCAACCATAGACCAGTCAGTTATGTCTTTTAAGACGAATCAAATAAAAACAGATGCAGACACTGCTGGACACTGTAAATTGTTTTATTTGATGTATTGGTCAATTAACTCTGGGAGGCTGTGGCTCAGTGGAATGATGCACTGATCTTTGGATCTTTGGAGAGCAAGTGGCGGGTACAGAAAAATGGAGACGGTACCGAACTGTTATTTGGACATTTTACATATTTTCTAGCCGTCGGAGTTATTTGTAACAAATGCAAAGTTAAATTTTCTTATCTGTGGACTTGGGGAACTTGCTTTTCTTTGAAAAACGAGACAACACGTCAAAGCCCTGGCAGTGGCAAATAGCTTTGGGTTTATATTTGACTTGATTACATTCATTCATGTTGAAGTTGAGATTTACCATCAATATTTGAACTGCTACTGTGTTAATGGAATACTGCTGTTAAAAAGCACCTTATTTGTTTATGTGTTTGCAAACCAAATTTTATTGTACTATTGTTCTTATAGCAGTACTTTTAAAATAAAAGTGTGCAATACACTACTTTTGAATTCCTTATGGATTTTTGCGCAAAAGAATGCATTTAATCGCGAATAAAAAAATTCAATTGTTGACCAGCACTAGTTATAACATAAATGCAGCTTGGTGCGTAGTTTGGGATGAGAAATAGATCAGGGTCCTGTCCTTCACTTAGCTGCACAGCTTACTTTCAATGACAAACATTTTTAAGCTTGGCCTAAACAGTATCGTACTCAAATCAATGAAATCCAAATGGTATTAATATTGCCACATATAACCAATTAGACATTTGCCTCAATCACCCTCTGTCTCCATCACAACATAGACAATCAAGATCACAAAAATATAATTTGAGCATAAACAAAAGATGGATCCAGGAGGCCAATGAACCAAAAATACTAATAAAGAGTATCGCAACAATAAGAACTATAACAATAAGACTTATAATAATAATAATAATAATAATAATGCAAACTCTAACAATATGACTGATGGTTTTAGTAGTGGGTGTCAAGCAGCATCCAATACTAATGCTGTGGTGAAGATGAAGGCTTATCATAGCTGATCGGAGGTCATGTGCATCATGTTGCGTTTACATGTCCAGTACCAGGACATTTCGACAAAGATCAAGTGTCCATCTCCCCATGATTTGTAAAGAGGCATGTGTTTGTGTGTAGCAGAGAGAGAGTTGTTGATCATTGAGTGTGTAGGAGGTGTTGGGGCCTGTCAACAGAAGCAGGAACTCTGAAGAATGATGTGAAAAATGCTGTAGAGACTTGAGCAGAACATGTGCACGTTGGAGGTTCTGTATGAAACGTTGCTGCAGAATGTGCCTGCAGCAGTCTGATCCCTGGCTGTTACCACAATAGGTGAAGACACGCAGATTGATGTCTCCTACACCAAGCTGCTTTGTGCTCCAAACTGGTTTGACTAGTGTGTGTACAACACCCTGTGGTGGATCTGAAAGTGCAGTGGCGAACCGTGGCTATCACAACTGGACCTTCTGTAGACACACCCAGCCGCGCCCGCCGCCCCCCTGCCCCCCTCCGCGGCATTATAATGTCCGTCTTTTCACTGAATTGTCGTCTTGAAAAGGGTACTCACAACAATTCCGCAACAACTTCATCTTCACCTGTTGCAATTGTCATTTCAACGTTAAAAACAATAAAACGGCATAAATTGCTTCGTCGCATTCATCTAGATCCTCTGTCTCGAGCCAGTTAACTAGCGGGCCTTCTAGAGAACCCTGGAACCGAGGGGAACTCTGAAAGAACACGCCCATTGGCTACAAATCAAAACTGTCAGTCCAAACGTACACTCTCATTCAGTGCAACGGCCAGGGCATTCTATCAAGGATATAGAATACCTTGGTTGAAGGATACTCTACCCAGAGACCCAGAACAAGATCTGATTGGTTGCTTTTTTTCCTAACACAAAACCACTGAAATGCGTAGTGCATGGTCCGAGAAGGACAAACAAATCAACGTAACACTGTAATATTACAGATCAACAACACAGATACGATTCTCATTTATTCACTTTATATACATTTTATTACATTTTATTTATATACCGGTAATTAAATTGATTTTTTGTTTGTTTTATCTGAGTGTTCCAGGGTATTCTCTGAATACCTTGAAGGACCTGACGGTTCGCCACTGTGAAAGTGTTAGTGCCAATATACACAACCTATTTCATTGATGACATTGTTTTTCCGCAGTTTTATTTTCTGCCTTTTTTTATCTGCAGTTTCTAATGTTGGGGTGTTCACTATAACATTCCTTACATTTTGATTAAATCCAACTTGATTGTCATTTCACAGATTACACACAAGTACTGGGACAATGCATCTAACCATAAGTGCAAGAGAAGCAGTAAACTGCAGTGAAATGTCTAGTTAAAAGTATATAAATATGACGGTATGAACAGTATTAAAAAGTATAAATATAAAACACTATAGACAATGTTGCGATTTTATAAATGATCTGAATAAGGTTAAGAAAATATAACCAGATTGGATAGTTTTCTAAATAAAATGTGCAGATGTGACTAAGTGTTCCTCATTGAATTCTACATCATGCTAAATGATGTTGACATCTTTGAGTGGTTGTTCACTGGTAAATGGTTGCTGCAGTACCGACTGTGTGTTTGCATGTGTGTGTGTTCTCCAGCGCTGTTGGTCCATCAGAAGGCACGAATGGAGAGGCTGTGGCACGAGCTGGAGCTGAAGAAGAAGAAACTGGAGAAGCTAAAAGAGGAGGTGAACGAGATGGAGAGCGACCTGACCAGGAGACGGCTGGAGAGATCCAGCTCCGCCTCCCAAATCCCTTCTGTAAGCAAGAAACACCTTATCTCTCGTCAGCTACCACCAGACTATCACCTTTTTGCTCTAATTGATGGACAGAGTGAATCTTAACCAATACACTCACGGATGCCCCGATGGCCAATTCAAATCATTTTTCATTTGCAGCTCAATTTTAAAAACAAGCTCCAAATGATTCTTATTAGCAGTTTGTTGTGATGTTCTTCAGAACTGCAAACCAGGTTGTCCTGATTATTAGTGACAGATAAAGCCTCAAGAAAAGAAACCAGATCTGGACCACATTACATTTTCTGGCTCCAGTGAAAATCACAGGGCCAATTGATCATTCTGATATACTTCCATATTTTCAGACTGACAAAGCGTACAGTTTATTAGATTCACTTCACAGTTGTTCCTTCAGCTAAAACAGGGACAGTTCAACAGAAGAAAAAAGTCTGAGGTGGCCATGTCTCACACTGAGAGCTGAGAGTTTGTAGAGAGCTCTCGTGATCCGGGCTTTCTGCTGAGTCAGCTGACTCCCTTGAAACTTTAACAGTTTGCATCCACAGAGGGAAAGTGGCTGCTGTAGCTGAGCTGAGTCGTTCCTTTGTTCAGAGTTGTTAATAATAATAATACATGGTATTTTTATATAGCGCTTCTACTGGTGCTCAAAGACGCTTTACAAGCCAGTAGAGAAAATATCAACAAAGAAAAATAAAGTGATAAGCCAGGTGGAATAGGGGCTAGAGGTTAGAAGATTAGCAGTTGAAGGCAAGAGTGAAAAGGTGAGTTTTGAGGGCTTGAGAGTTGTCTCCCGTCTGTGTGTGATGGCTGACCTGCTGACCCCCCCCCATCTCACCCCGTTTCAGATTGAGGAAATGAAGCAGTTGAGATGCAAAAACAGGTCCCTGCAGATCGACATTGACTGCCTCACCAAAGAAATTGATCTCCTTCAAACAAGAGGTGAGTCTCTCTCTGATGTGTCCTTATCACTGGTTCTAAACTAGCATTCAGAGTAATAAAGTGAAGCGTAGGTAGGGAGGTCAGACCAGCTGTGCAGCTGCTCAGATCCTCTCTGCACACACACTGTGCCGCTAACTACCAGCGCTTCCTCAATTGCATCCTGTTGCTGGTTGGTAAGTGATTTATGCCCTCCACTGCTGATAGAAACTGACCCCACAGGCCTCATGAATGAATAGTACTCACGGAGTTCCCTGTTGTGGGACGGCCCAGTGACATGTTGAATAAAAAAACATGAAGCTTCTCATCAGAGTTGGCTGACTTCATAGCTCAATGAAAAATGCCAATGCACTGTTTTCCATCTGTTGACAGGACCACACTTTAATCCCAGTGCAATCCATAATTTTTATGACAACATTGGATTCCTCGGTCCTGTCCCACCCAAACCCAAAGGTACTTTATCTCTTGGTAAGTTGAGAAAAAGCTGCATGTCATGTACTGTATGAAAATGTGTGTGTTTAGATCAGGGGTCTGCAACCTTTTTGACCAAAAGAGCAATTTTTCCCCCTTTTCCACCAATTGTTTTGGTCTGGAGCCGCAAAACATATTTGATAGCTTGATAGCTTATAACGTTGTATTTATTGTTACATCATAGACAAAAACTGTTTTTTTGCATTTATTATTTATTACATTATAGAGAACTGTTTACCTCTAATAATAAACAAAGAACTCCTATAAGGAGAATAAAAAAAGAAATACAGGCCCACTTTAAAATAAATCAACACAGCACTTGGGGAGTCCTCTGCACATTTGAAGGAAATTAAAAAATGTAAATGGGCCCACTTTGAAATAAATCAAACATATTAGCTGCACCCTAAAAAGAGTTGACTGATTGAATTATGACTGAAGATCGTCAGCTGTCTTCCTCTCCCTTGTTGTTCCTCGATACGTAAAGGCTGCAGCACCTTTGACAACTTCTCTCTCCATATCAAACATACCGGTAAACCACCATCGTTTGCTGTGAAAGCTGTTCCTCCCATACTTTTATTTCCTTTGATTTATCCATAGTTCGCTCATCGAGCCGGGGGTCAGGTTATTCGCCTGCAAGAAAATTAGTTGAACTAATTAAAACCGTTTTTTAAATGTTGTATGTGTCACAGTATCACCTCAAAATAGAAGATACGAAACATTTTCAACCATGCAAGAAAATATAAATAGTCCTACAAATACTTTTATTTTATTTCCTTCTTATTTTTGTCTACTCCCAGAGTAGAGGGCTTAAAGGGCCGCATGCGGCTCGAGGTCCGCGGGTTGCCGACCCCTGCGTTAGGTCCATCCATTCATGAGGTTGTCTTTTTGTAATATCCCCCATTCATTGATTCATTCATTGCATGCTGTCTATCATACTGTACCTGCTGACTGAAATGTGTACACAAATAATCTCTTCTGCTCCAAAATCCATTTTCATCCATCCCTCTGTCTGCTTCCCATTCCTTGAGCCCCCCTTGCCCTGTCTGCTCCTTCCTCTCTGTCAGACGTTTCATTTTTCCTCCTTCCTTCATTTTGAACACTTTTACTTGGTCTTTGATGACCTCTTGGTTTTCACCTCATTTAAGGAATTGATCCAAACCATGCTTTGTAGTATTATAAGATTATGCAACCCTTCAGAAGAATCTAACTAGCTCAGAGGTGTTTGAGTTTGGAAATGATTGAGTTAAATACTTTTAGAGCCATGACAAGGTAACACTCACCAGTATTTCACAATTGAAAGGCAAAGACTAAAGATGGAAAAATAAACGTATTTCTATTGTAGAAATATCCAAAAAGACCTTCTGTCTATCATCTCACAACCACCTTCCTTTATTCCATTTGGAACGCCACAAGTTGTTGATTAGCATGAATGAGCATTATAGATGGTAATTAACTCATGTTAATTAACACAACTTATGTTAATTGTACAAATTGGCCAACATATGTAAGTTAGCATCCAGCAGTTTCTATGTGCTGGGGACCCATACTATACATTTCTATCATAACACTTTGGGGTACTCACGATTCCTGGTTCACTAAGCTGGCAACTAGACTATTATCACAGCTTCAAATGTTAATGATCTGGATGTCCATGCTTGGGTCGGTTGGTGGACAGCGTCTGACTTGTCCTCCTCTTCACAGACGTAGGCACCAAGGCAGTGAAGCCCCTGGCAGAGCAGGAGGAGGACGAAGGGACGCAGTGGAGCTGCACCGCCTGCACCTTCCTCAACCACCCCGCCCTCAACCGCTGTGAACAGTGCGAGTTCCCGCGGCACTTCTGAGCCTACAAGGCCCCCTCCTCTGCCATCCTGTCTGCACCATAACACCAGAGAGAAGGAAGAAGTTCTTCTTCGGTTTCTTCGTCGTATCAACTGGTACGGGGCTCGCTCATCGTGCGTCCTGTTCCCCTTTTTTTTTCAATGCTCCCACTGAAGGTCTGACAGGATGGTGTTCACAGAGGAGGACCAGACCTCAGCTGAGAGACTCAGAGGGGGCGGCGGGGGAAACTTTATCCCGGGATACCTCGCTGCTCCCACTTACAGTATTACAAGTGTGGCCCAGCAGTGTGACCACACACACACACACACACACACACACACACACACACACACACACACACACACACACACACACACACACACACACACACACACACACACACACACACACACACACACACACATAGGTACCTATGTGCCTTTTGTTGATTGCATTGGGTTTTTCTTGCTCTGTGGTGGCCTGTTCAGCCACTGCTCTCCATCTGAAGGGAATCCTGACGGACAGATCGAGGACTTTAAAGTGTGTTTGCTGTCTGTAGAGGATGTCAAAGGGGGGTATTGCCAACTGCCACTCTCATGTGCCTCTTGTCCTCCCTCTTCTGTGCCTTGGGTCACGAGTTAATCAAAAGAAAGAAAGTTGCATGCTTGTGTACAGTACATGGAGGCAGAAAATCCCCTTGAGCTTTTAACTGTACATCATTTTAGAATGTGCCTTGAAAGCCTCCCTCCTCACACTATGACTTATATTTCCTGTAAGTATAGCTTTATAGACTTTATTCATGTTTTTGTCTTGTTTTGTTCCCCTCTTCCAAACAAATAAGCATCATGCTCCCTTTCTAAGTGTTTGATTTCTGTGAGAGTTGAAGCCTTGCAGAAGGAGAGGAACAGAGTAAGACCCCTGCAGTCATCATGAAGCTGCGTCTGCTCAGCGCTCGTGTGGCGCCCAGCTTCCTGTGTACCACTGCACAGCAGCAAAGAAGAAGGCTATGGAGGGCTTCTTTTTCCTTTTTTCAGGATGCCAAATATTTCAGGAGGAGGAGGGGAGGGGTCAAAAAGCTAAATGAAACACTGCCATCTTATCTCACAACTGGAATGTAGGTTTGATGTTTTGGGGAGAGCTTCACCTCAGTGCAAAGAGACACTCATCCTCCAGTCCCATCAGGAAGTGACTGCAGCTCTGAAACAGCTGATTTGGTTCAAAGTGGCATGTTGCTCTGCAGCTGATGGAGTCCTGTGAGGTTACGAAGATCAAAGTATTCCTATGATGTAAAAAATACTCATATACAGCAGGTCACAACACAACTGTCCAGTTTGTATACTCTTATTTTTATTTGGCTCATTTCATCCTCCTAAGCTTTTATTGATGAGGGTGTCTCTAAAGTTTACTTATTGTCATTAACTTACCTTAACTGTGGAGTAGTTACTTAGTTTTGTTTTTTCCACACTTGTGAAATGTTGCCTTGCATCAGTGCCTTTGGAACTATTGAATTTGTATTGATCATCTATTCTGTCACATCCAAGTGCCCTTTTATCAAAACAAAATGTTAGTTGTTGAAACCCATTTAAAAGTAGATGAATTATTGTCTCTTAAGCACTTACGCCATACTTTTCTTCAAAGAAACCAGTTTTCATCTTCATCTGCACCTTGGTGTGAAGAGGCAGTTTATTCATGTTTTATTAAATTGACAAAAAGTTATTTGGATATCTAAAGTGTTTTTTTGATTTTAGCTGGGAAAACTGTCTTTGTAACAGATAAGTTATTTGTAAAAAATAATTAAAAAAATCTATTCTGAGTTGTTTTGATGTGTGTTTGTCATACAGATGTTGCTTTTATCCAGTAGATGGCGTCATGGGTTCCAGGAGCAGCTGGAATCAAACCGGCTTCCTCTCAGTGTCAGCCTCTGGGTTGCGAATGCTGGTTTCTCTGAACTTTATTTGTATTGAGTTGTGTTTGTACATTCAACAAAAAACATTTCACATGTTTATTTGTGGCTTCTTTTAGCTTAGAACAAAGGTAAACAAAAGGTAAAAACTATTTCTCTCACTCTTAAGTTGTCTTAAGTAATTTTTTCCATTATATAGACCTCTTATTATATCCATCCACTACACTTTAATAATGGCTCTTGTTTATTTCTTGAGTATTAATAACAGGATCTTAGATATGTATCTATCATTATCAATCACGCAATCATTTATTTTTCCAAGCTTCAAAATGGTGCATTCCTTGGGTATTGAAAACCCCAGAATGACTCCAAATGCACATTTTCAGAAAAGGTACTTCCCACATAAGCAGCAACATGTTTGTTGTGAAGAGTCTTGTGAGGTTTTTCCATCCAAACGGTGGTGTTTTGTGATTGGCACATGTTGAGCCATTCTCACCAAACACTTCATAATACAATGAATGATTATGATGAAGCTTTTCCTTTGGTTACCAGTCAACATGTCTCCTGTGGAAAAGGTCCACTAACGTTTTGTCACAAGATGTCTTAAACTCTTGAGTGTGTCACTGGAGGTTTTGCATGGATTATCACCTGCATCCTTAATTGATAGTGTTAACACTGTTTTTTTGCTTGTTTTCTCCTTTTGAGAATATTGATGTCTCAATATGCCAACGGTAGAGATGCTGTAAGCGTTAATAACAATTGGCCGATACTTAAAAGTTAGAGCCACAGAGATGGCTAGCAATGTATACATCTGACAACCCATATGTGCACTTACCTCCTGAGCTGAATGCTCCTGTTTAACACGATGGAGTCGTACATTCAAGTGCCACAGCACCATCCTATGTATGGAGCTAATTTTCTGCCATAAATCCAAAAACAAACCAAACCGCAATCACCTGCATAACAGCACTGTCCCTTCACTAGCGTTTACATCACTGAGTCATCAGGCGCCTGAGTGTGTTTCTGCTGAGCTAATGTCCTCAACGTGTT
>NC_136906.1:46290475-46327975 GCF_949606895.1 Notothenia rossii
ACACTGTCCTGGATGTAAAGCCTGGACATGGAGCTATCCATGGAGCTGAAGGCCTCGTCCTCCTCGGGGCTGGGGCAGAGGCGGAGGCAGCGGCTGGGGGGGCTGCGGGGGCTGTTGGTGTCTCTGTGGAAGACCAAGAGCTCGCTGGGTGAAGCCCTGAGGGACAGGTCGTCTGTGCTGAGAGGGGGGTTGGGGGAGCCGTATCTGCAGTGTGTGTTCTTGGCTCGGTCCCTCAGCTCGTCGGCCACAGACAGCTGGGACTGGTGGGCCCGCTCCGGGTGATAAAACTTGCACTTGACTCCATAAGTACATTTCTTTCCTGAAAGAAGGAAAATAAGTTAGTTATGAGCTCCACAGCTGGAGACCTGAAGAACACTGCATGTGTGTGTCTGCTGGGAACACACACGCTTCACAGACACATGGAGTGTGACCCAGCTTCCTCTCAGCCAGCAGATACTGTCGGCAGGCTGTGGCTCTGGAGACCAGAATCAGTCTCCACTCCAAATTAAGAGCATTACAAAGTCCTGAACTCGCCTTGGATTTATGATCCAGTTGTCTACTTTAATCTTTGCTACATTTGCTGTCTGTCTTCTACTATTTTGTTTGCATTGAGCAAAATGTGCTGATTTTGGAAGAGTTCTGGTTTGTGTTTGTTGTCAGTGTAGATGCAGGTTAGCAGGCTGTTTGAACCAGTCCTGTCGTACACACCCTCTCTAAACTCCATTCTCGTGTCTCAAGTAGCAGTATTAATTTGTCCCATGAATAATAACCTGGATTGACACACACTTTTTTATCAGAAGATGTGTCCTTATCACTTTTGTGATCCTGACTTTTCATATGTTTTTGTTTAATGTGAATGGTTTACTTTATGACTATCATCCCTTTTAAAAAACATGCCTCTCCATCATCCAGCATGCTGATGTTAGCATGGCTGCAGACAAATGAAGCCGTACAACCCTTGCAGCGAGCTGCCGCTGTTGTGCAGTTGTAATCCCCATTAGAGAAGGAGGGTGTAAACTGAGCAGTGTTGGGTCTGTTGTTGTGAAGCTGAGGAGTGAACTGACCGTAAGGACAGGGCTGCAGTTTGTTGTCTGGGCTCCACGGCTTCTTCAACAGGAAGTCATCGATGCTGGGGCCGTTTCTCCCCAGCGGATCATCTGGAGGCATGAACCTGCAGCAGGGAATGCACCGTGTTATTTTCAATCTGCTCTCTCACTTTCATCTCTATTACACCAAAGCGGTTCGCAGGCTGGCTGTATACAGCGCGCCGGTTCTTGGCCCCGAAAACTGGTTCCTATTTTGAACCAACAATCTGCTGGGCTGGAACAAGAACCTCATTCTTAAGAGAGTAACAAAGGCTGAAGCGAGATTGATCTGAGAAATAACAGTTCATGGCGAGGAGAAGAACGTTTTTACAAGCAGGGGAGCCAAGAAAACAAAGTGACTAGAACACAACCAAGCACATACATTATGTCCCGCGACATTAACCAGGCAGACGTGGGACATAGTATTGATTTTTCACCATCATTTTAAAGACTACTGTTGCTTTCATTACACATTTGAACAGAGGCACAAGTTTCTTTTTTGTACTGACTTTCAGGTGTAATCCACACAGGCTATACCAGTCTTCATATCAGATCACAAGGAAGATCACAGTGAAAAATAGGCAGATAAAATATGGCGCTAGAAAACTGCTTATGCCACAATGACAACAACAAGAATTAGTTTAATACATTTATAGGAATAGATTTAATATAAAATGTAATGCATTTTAACAAAAGTGTCATTGAGTTTGTTTGCTCAAAAATGATCAGCTTCTGTAACACTGAACTTGGAGCCCCCTGTGGCCTCCCTCCAAAACATGTTTTATTATAATACAATATCTTTACATTACATTACATTACATTGCATTTAGCTGACGCTTTTATCCAAAGCGACTTACAATACGTGCATTCGACCAGGAAGATACAACCTTTAAGAAAACAGAATCATATAAGTACATCAGGTTTCATAGAGCCAAACATTTCAAGTGCTACTCAACTGGCATTTAGAAAGCCAGCCCTTTATTAGTATATAAGTGCTTTGTTAGTAATTCTATCGCTCGAAGTGGAGTCTAAAGAGATGAGTTTTCAGTTTGCGTCGGAAGATGTGTAAGCTATCTGCTGTCCTGATTACAATGGGGAGCTCATTCCACCATTTTGGAGCCAGGATAGCAAACCCACGTGTTTTTGCTGACGGGAACTTGGGTCCCCCTCGCAGTGCGGGTGCAGCGAGCTGTTTGGCTGATGCAGAGCGGATATCTGATAGTATAACAGCAAAATCTGCGTTGTAACTTGGGTCAAAAATAACAGGAATGTTTTTTTTCAATAATATAATTAAGAAAACTGTAACTAAGTCTTTGACAACAATTATGTCACTAAAACAAACACCGATGATAGTATTTCAATGTTTTTGTGTGGGCAATGAAAATCTTGAACGCGTCTTTGTCACTTTAGTTAGTGGTTCTGTTGGAGGGGAGAGGGGTGGCTCTGCCTGTATTCTGTCAGTCTTACTTGTCATTAGCGAAGGAGTACATGAGCAGCCTCTCCTCGATGAACTTCTTCCACTGCGGGCTCTCTGTCTGCAGGTCTCTGTAGTTGTCGTTGGACACGATGATGCCGTCGGAGTCGAAGGCCAGCTTCACGATGTAGCGGTCGTCGTAGCACACCACCCTCTTCCCGTTCACGCAGCGAGACGGCGTGAACACCAGGATCTTCCTCCGCTCCAGCTCATGGAGAATGTGTTGATCTACGACAAAAATAATGATATTGTTTAATCATCATTATAAGGCTTATTATTAGGTGAAAGCATGGCAATCACCTGATCTGTAACAACAATAACACATGTCCACTCTAGTGGCCTCAATGCTTTCACATGTTCAGTGCTGTTAGAGGAGCTTGGTTTATTATGTGTTTGAAGTTTTCAATACAACTCAGTGGTTAATGAGAATGATTCAGGGTAATAATGATTCAGCACAAAGTCACACTTAAGCACAGCTACATCTATTGCATGTGTATCGCTGCATGTCCACTTCAGGTGTAGTTTACCCTGTTCTTTCTGATAGATGAGCTGAGCTGCCTCAGGGAAGCTGAAATAAGGATCAAGGATGCTTGATCCTTATTTCAGCTTCCCTGTTATGACAGTGAGCTTTGCACAGTGATCAAATGGTTTGAAAAGGAACTTGGAACTGAATAAATAAATAAAATACTGGGTTTCAGTTTTAGATTTTAAACTTCCTTGTTGTTTGATACTTTTAGTTAGACCGTGAAGGAGGGGAACTCCAGGCTGCCAGAGAGGAAGTGAAGAAGTTGTTAACTTACAAGATAGAGTGAAGTAAAAAGGATATTTGGTTTAGCTCACATGGTACACTTTTATCCAAAGCCACTTGCATGCGCTTCATTTGTTTGTACATGCATGCCTACGCAAATGTGGGGTTTTATATAGGCTATATATGTTCATGTACTGTATATATATTTGACCTTTTTTAAGAAAAGCAGTCTACGAACTGAGCATACTCTGTACTTACCTGCCTGAGAACAGAATCTGAGTTAAAAGTGAGAGAATAATAGGCAGAAAGTTGACTCCATGAATTGTATCGTTGCAATGTGTCTGCTGGGTATGAAGTCATTTATTTGCCATCATGTTTGCCATATCCCCTTCATTGTCTTGTTTTGCTGGCCCAGAAAGGGGACGTCACTGATGTGGGGGGAAGCAGGGTCTAGTGCTCTCGGTGCATCCTCTCACAGATCATTAAGTTGTAATACTCGTGCCAAATGTGGCTCGGCTACAATTCTGGGTGGTCCTGATTATAGGTGGTGAAATATGAAGGTTATTGCGGTTCAGCCTACACTCAATGCACCTGTCTTATAATAGAACACAACATGACAGTTGGGTGAGGTCAGACCTGAGCCTGGAGGGGAGGCCTGTGCTCACAGAGCTGAAAACTGTACTGAGGAACATTCTTATATCTGGAGGCTCTCTCCTCCAGCTCTTACCTGTGATGGGGGCCTCGGCCCGCGGCTGCTCCTTCCTCCACAGGGGGACGAACACGGTGATGTCTTGCAGCCCTCTGTCCCAGAACCAGCTCACTGCCAGCTGGAGGCCCTGGCATGAAAACACCTTCTTGTTGCCATGGCTACAAAAACACAGACACCACAGTCAACAAAAACAACTTCTCTTTTTTGTTTTCATGCACATAACGCACTTGCATCCCCTTTCCCCTTTTGGTGTCACAAGGCTCAGAGGTCTCTGAACCACAGATGTGCAGCGGCCGTCTGCTGACTGCAGCGTCACATCCTGAACCTGCAGAAGTAAAACTGCTCCTTCTACACCCTAATTTTATGTTTTATGTGATCATATGCACTCTCAAAACTGAAAAGTTGACTTTAATTAAATATATTATGTCAACAGATTTCACATAACTGTACTATTTGTAGAAATACAAATATGATATAACAACATGCTCTTCTTTTCTTCTTTTCTCATATCATTCCCTCCTCCTATTCTCCATATCATTTGTTTGAACACATTTTAACTCTGAACTTCCTTGTTTCCAATTGAGTCCATGTCAAACATTGTATGATAAGAACTGCACTCAGTATGGACAGTCCTCCTGCTGGGAAGATCAATGTGTGCACCCTTTCAGGCATAATGTAATCCTGAACTGATTGCAGAAAAAGTAAAAATTAGAGCGGCATATCATGTTTTTACTTCCCACATCTCTCAAGAGGAAGTGTGGTGCGATCAAATCTGTGAAGTGAAACAAAGTGTGACACTAATGGAGACGCTGGTATACCAACGGAAACCTATTTTAACCCTAAAGTAGAGGAGTAGAATTTTCTGTTACATAAACTTCTCTGCCTCACACCTCCATAAAGATGTCTGGCTGTGTACATTTACATACATACATACTTTGAGATACCTGTTCCCTATGTAAGGTTACGTTATACTTGTTATACTAAACTGTTTGACACTTTGCAGATAAAGATCTAACCTACAAAGATTCTCCAATTCTAAACTTTAAAATGGATATTTTGATAATGATGAAAACATCAGACACTGTGAACACTTACTTTATACTTTAAGAGCGTTTTAGAGTTGACAGAGTGTGTTAGTGATGTGTGAGTGTGGCGCACCTCATGGCCACGTTGCTCCCGTCTATGACAACAGCTCTGAAGCCTGCGGGGGGCTCTCTGGGGGGCCCGGCTCTGGGCTCTGCGGGCCCCGGGCTGCAGCCCCTGGGAACCAGCCGGGGGCTGTGGGGGCCGCTCCTGTTGCTGCCAGTGTGGCAGGTCTTTATCAGCTCCTCCAAGATGTCGTTGGTCTGGGCGTCATGGTGGAGGCTCTCCAGCACCCTCAGGATGTCACTGTGAGAATATCCCAGTTTGAGAAAGCGCTCCACTTTGACGTGCTGCTGCCGGTCCATCCTGTGTCCTCTCACTGTCTGTCTGTCTGGGGAATCCTCCGCGCCTCCTTATTCTGGCTCCTCAGCGTCTCCGAGGCAACGGCCTGTTGACAGGTGTCAGCAGGGATGGAGTTGACCTCTGTCAGTGTAAACAGGAAGCACAGCTGCAGTCACTCAGGCGGATAAAATCTGCTCTTCCTACCACAACCTCATGACTTCCAACGCACATGCAAACAGCGCTGATGTCACACTGCGTCAGAAACCCTGTCACACACACACACACACACACACACACACACACACACACACACACACACACACACACACACACACACACACACACACACACACACACACACACACACACACACACACACACACACACACACACACACACACACACACACACACACACACACACACACACACACACACACACACACACACACACACACACACACACACACACACACACACACACACACACACACACACACACATATCCCTGGGCCAAGTTTACCTCCAGTGTCACTCAGTGTGAGTTGGGAGTGTCGCTGTGTGGAAACCCCCCCGACAGATCACAATGTCAGGCTATAGCTCGCTGAATGAGTCAACCCACTTCTTCCACTTTTTTCCTCCCACAAGTAGAGCTATTCTGAGTACAAAACTTCAGCAAAGTTATGTCACGCTATTACACCTAAACAATGTGTCAACTTGACATTTGAAGTATGAGGAAAAGATAGGTTTAATATGAGCACCCTCCCCTTTGCATAGGGCTGGGCTTTGCAGAGGCTTGCTACAACTTGCAGCGAACCACTTCCTCTGCTACTGAGTCGACACTCAGTTCATCAACGAGGCCCTCACCCTCATGTTTTTCCCTGAAATGAAAAGATTATCTCTGCTTGATTGCCTCACTAGCTCCAGCAACCTTTGCTCTGTAGCTGCATACTGACTGCGACTCTCTGTCTGAAACACAACACGTCTGAACACGTTACAAACATCATTCACAATGAGCCTCATTCTGTACTTTCATGAAGCTGAGCTGGATCCTCTGTGTGTGTGTGTGTGTGTGAATGTGTGTGTGTGTGTGTGTGTGTGTGTGTGTGTGTGTGTGTGTGTGTGTGTGTGTGTGTGTGTGTGTGCGCGCGCTTGTGTGTGTGGGGGTGGGGGTGTGTGTGTGTGTGTGTGTGTGTGTGTGTGTGTGTGTGCACGTGTGTGTGTGTGTGTGTGTGTGTGTGTGTGTGCGTGCGCGCGCTTGTGTGTGGGGGTGGGGGTGTGTGTGTGTGTGTGTGTGTGTGTGTGCGTGCGCGCGCTTGTGTATGTGGGGGGGTGTGTGTGTGTGTGTGTGTGTGTGTGTGTGCACGTGTGTGTGTGTGTGTGTGTGTGTGTGTGTGTGTGTGTGTGTATGTGTGCACGTGTGTGTGTGTGTGTGTGTGTGTGTGTGTGTGTGTGTGTGTGTGTGTGTGTGTGTGTGTGTGTGTGTGTGTGTGTGTGTGTGTGTGTGTGTGTGTGTGTGTGTGTGTGTGTGTGTGTGTGTGTGTGTGAGCTGCTCTTATTACTCACAGGAGGAAGTAACTGCTCGTTGCTGAAAAACACCAGCAGTGAAGAGACCTGTGTGCATTAGTGATTTCTACTTCCTCATCAGGATCCTCAGGTGCTGAAGTAAAGCTGTGATGAAGCTGTACACTTTTATTAGTCATTCACACTGTTTATTTCAATTCTCATTTGCAGTTCATGTGTTCACTGGGACACATCCGTTACTGTAATTATTTCCAAGCCTTGTTGTACAGGTGAAACAAACAAGACCTAACATGTAAAGGGAGTTTCAGTGAAGATGGTTACAACTCCACTTAAACTGTCTCTGCCATCTAAAGCTCCAGGCTTGGTCATTCATTTTGGTCTCGGCTATTAGGAATCCTCTATTCAAACATAATATTGTTTCAATCGACATGAAAATAACAAAAAAGTTCATGCTTAACTCAAACCCGAGTCCTAACAGCAAAAATCACTCAAGCCCTGCGCACTATGAGTGCGCCAGAGATCAATACGACATAGTGGTTCACCACAGCTCATTTTGTTACATTAACATTGTTAAAAAGTTCCAGAAAAATACAACCCGACCATCATGTATAATGTGATGGAATTTATGTACACGTTTAAGCCATATCATATATTATAGTAGGCATTTGCTTAGAAATAGTATATTGACTGAGGTCTGTATCAAGCCTCTTTGAGACCCACCAAGATCAGATATCCTAGTTGATCAGCCTGCGAGCCTCAGGCCATGTGTTTTGTTATGTAGTAGCGAGGTATAATCATCACCGACAGATGGAAAGACAACAATAACAAGGAACTAATATTAATATTACCAAGTTACACAGAAATAGATACAAAAAATATAAGAACAAAGATAAAAGCATAAACGTTAAGATAGAAACGAAAACATGTTCACGGCAGTGTAAAAGCTATGAATGTGTCTGTAGTCCTCAACGTATGCGAGTATCCTCGTCATTCGGTTTGTGTCGCTGTGTCGATGCATAACGAAAGTAAACAGTCACATCTTATCAGGATAAGCAGGGCCGGCCCGTGGCACTGGCGTTATAGATGTTCGCCTAGGGCTGCGCTGGCAGCTCTGGTTGTGCTCATCCTAATTTTCGGCCTTGATGTAACAACATTCATAATTAAGTAAATGTAACACCCTTTTCACCCCGGTTACACTTTTCATTTGCCCTGTACGTTGGGAGCGCTTGTGAACTGTCAAGGGGGGGAGGGAGGGACACTGTGGACCTCTGTTTTGAGGCAACTTACATGATGCCGTTTAAAAAAGCGAATGGAGCCTGATTGTCACTCAAATGTGGGACATAGGCTGTGTCTCACTTCGGTTATTTCTCATTTCCTCGCTCCTCGGTGTCGGTATCACCGGAAGTTGATTTGTCTGCGCCATCTTGAGTACCGTCCCAGTCATAGATATATATAAACACTAGATGACTCACCCACGCTGCTGGCCAATGGAGACTGACGTTGCCACATGGCCGCCATCTTGCTACAGGTAGACCTCTCATTCATAACATTATAGTTTACTATTTAAATAACTATAGCGTGCTCAATTTTCATCCAATTTTCAAACGGTTTGGTTTTTTATAAACATCAAAGGTGTAGTTATGATACTGCATACTTATAATCATGGACTTTCTTATGAAAATAACATTAAGCAGATAAAGCAATAGCTATACACACACACAGTATTTATATTTACCGGTGTATATATATATATATATATATCCATTTATTTTATTACATTGTTAATATTTAAAATAAATTATAAAACATATAAAAATCGGTCTCATGTTACCACTCTGTAAGCCAAGAGTTGTTCATTTAGCAATGCCTTAGCTTGAAGAACAGGGACACAACTAATGACAATAGCATATGGTGGTATATTATTTAGATATTCACACCTTTATCAGAGGAACCAAACCAACATAAAATTATCTCACAGACAGGCCAGTTCTGTGTCATTGATAACAATTATTTTGACATAAGATCTTCATATCGTCCTAGTTTTGTATTTAGTTTCTAGATTTGTAAACAAATCCAGAACCTTTGAAATACGTTACCACTTCACAGCACATCATAGACCTTCCTGGGTAACACAGAGATAAAGGATTTAATATGACAAGCCATATTATGCTCTCATTTGTTAGTGACATTCCACATGCAAATAAGATAAGATAAGATGGTACTTTATTGATCCCAATTTGGGATTTTTTGTTTTGTTACAGCAGCATAAGGGACAACGCAAATTACAATAAATTAGAAAAAAGAAAGAAAAAGAAAGAAAAGAAAGACAGAGGAAAATATACATGTTGCATTGGCAGGATATTATATATATCTAATATATATATATATATATATATATATAAGGCATATGGAATATTAATGTTAAATATTAAATATTGAACAGATTATATATGTGTAAAATGTACAGCGAGGTTTTATTCCAAGAAAAACTATGGAGCAGAGAGTTCTCTTCCAGCCAGAGGTGATTTATTGTACAGAGTTATTGCAGTGGGCAGGAATGTGTTCCTGTATCGGTCCTTGTGACAAGGGAGCTGCAGCAGTCTGTTGGAGAAGGAGCTCCGCTGACTGTCCAGCTGCAGGTGGAGAGGATGGGTGGGGTTATCCATGATGGACAACAGCCTGTTCAGTGTCCTCCTCTCTACCACAGCTTCAAAGGGGTCCAGCTTGATGCCGATGACAGACCCAGCTTTCCTGATCAGTTTATTGATCTTGCTGGTGTCACCGGCTCTGATGCTGCCCCTCCAGCAAAGAAGAGTGCACTGGCTACAACAGACCGGTAGAAGATCTCCAGCATCTTGCTGCACATGTGGAAGGATCTCAGCTTCCTCAGAAAGTAGAGTCTGCTCATCCCCTTCTTGTGCACAGCGTCAGTGTTGATCTTCCAGTTCAGCCCATTGTCTAAATGGACTCCCAGGTACTTGTAATCCTCCACAACAGCCACATCCTCTCCCAGAATGCACAGGGGCTGAGAAGACGTCCTCACCCTCCTGAAATCAATGACCATCTATCTGGTATTGGCCACATTCAGAATACTCACAACATTAGGCTGAGGTTCATCTTCCGCTCTTCTTGAATTGGTTGTGCTTCTTTTTGCTTCCGGCTAAAATAAACATAATTAAAGACATTTTGAGTGTTTAAAATGTGCTGCAATACACAACACATTATTTATTCCTAAACTTGCAGAAAGAAAAACTAAAGTGTGACATTTATTCACATATTTATATATCAATCTTATACACCTTGAATTCTGTTTGGCCAATGATACACATACCCTTTGAAGATGAGCTGGGAAGTTGAATACTGTTGGCACAACACCATCTTTAAGCCGGACAGTCTGCCCCGTCCTGTCAAAGTCCTCACTCCTGAAGTGCTCACTGCAGAGCAGTGTCCTGCCAGAGGAAACAAAAGCGTCCCTTCTTAGGGCAACTTCCCTACTGCCTCCTCCTCTCTCCGGTTTTGGGAAACCTTAAAAACATGAGAAAGGTAGCCAGATATATAAATTATTGTCAACATTGTCCTCCCTTCTTTCCTTTAACATTAAGGGTAAAAATACACAACGAAATTATCATATGTTTGGGGTAATTGTATGTATGTATGTAATGTATGTATGTATACTTTATAAATAAGACAACCACACTAAGAGTTATAAAAAAGGTGTCCAAAAGAAACATTAAATAATTGTGTAAAGAAATGGTAGCAACATATTCTAAAGAGGCTGGGTCAACATCAATCTTGCAATACTATTGACTCACATCGCCCCACTGATCCTGTGTAGCAGGACTTGTAATGTACATACATCCACTAAGTAATTAACGATTATCCTAATTATAGTCATAATATTGTCATATCTTACACATGAAAGGTGATTCCACGGGTTCTTGTTTGCAGACTGCGGCGATTAGAGCATCCGTAGGCTGCACAAAACTCCGGCATAGTCAGGTACTTCTGGAAACACAAAGCCAGCAATTTCCTGTATCATAATTTATCTAAAATGTAAGATGTTTTTAACAAGCCAAACCACTTGGAAGAAATCATGTGTAACTTAACCCTCCGGTATCATTCGATTGGACTACGCAAATTAGTAATTGGAGACAAAAATGTCCACTGCAAAAGACTTTGATAAAAACATACTAAAAATGTAATCATTTTCAGGATTTTAACCCTTTAAATGCCATTTTGAATACATGAAACCGCTGTTTATTTTCATGATGAAAACAGAGAAAATGAGTTATTTTCCAAAAAATACATATATGGTGACTGGCTCTTTTTTTTTTATAACAGTCTTGGATATGTCAAAGATTAGCAACAACATTGATTTTGATTGATTACTAGTTTTTGCACAAAATCAGATTAAACAAAAAACTCACATTAGCCACTCGCGGACAAAAATGTCCCATCCACTCCCATTATAACCACATATTTTGATCTCTCTGCCATACCGGTATAAAATCATGCATTTTATAATGTCAGAGTTTTATATTGGAGGAAAATAGTTCAATGTGTCCTTTTTACTGTATATCACCAGATGTGACATTTAACCATTGAATTACATGCTTGTCATTTCTTGGTTTCTGTGCCTGTTGTATAATCTTTGACATATCCAATACAATACAATTTTATTTATAAAGCACTTTAAACCTCCAGACCAAAGTGCTGTACAGGCAAATAAATAAAACAAAGCTTACAAAAAAGTAACACAGCTCAGCTCACACACCATAAAACAAGTACAAGTAAAAACAAAAAACAATTTAAATGCAAAAAAGTAACACTCTAAAGATGTTGAAACGCCAAATGTTAAAATGCTAAGGAGAAGAGGTGGGTTTTAAGAAGCGATTTAAAATTCAGGAGCAGTTGGTCCGCTGACCTGAGAGGGCGGTTCGGCATGTAATGGTGTAGCAGCTCAGCAAGGTATGGTGGGGTCATGCCATTTAGGGATTTAAAAGTAAATAAAAGAATTTTAAAATGGATCCTAAAATAAATTGGCAGCCAGTGGAGAGAAGCTAAGACAGGGAAAATGTGGTCATACTTCCGTGTGCCACTTAAGAGCCTTGCTGCGGCATTTTGCACCCGCTGCAGTCGTGCGAGGGAGGACCCACTGACCCCCATGTAGAGAGAGTTACAGTAGTCTAGCCGGGTGGTGACAAAGGCATGGATTACTGTCTCAAACTGCTGTCTGGAGAGAAAAGGTTTTACTTTGGCTAGCTGCCTCAGGTGACAAAAGCTCGTTTTTACCACCGACTTAATCTGACTCTCAAGTTTGAGTTCACGGTCCATTTTAATACCAGGGTTCATAATGGTGGGCTTGGTGTACTGATGCAAGACTGTGATCAAAACAAACCCCCCCAACATTTATTATATGGAAAATAACTGTCTTTTTGTGCATGTTTTTCATAGAAAACACAGATTCATGTTTTCAAACTGGCAGTTCAAGGGTTAAAATCCTGAACATAATTTAACATTTGGTATTTTTGATCAGGACTGAAGTTGATTGAAGGATTGAACCCCTAAAAGTTAAAACAAATGGTAATCCATTTTAGAGCAGTTTTTGGAAGTGGACATTTTTGTCCCGAATGACTAATGTGTGACCTTTTTGTTCAATCTGATTTTGTGCAAAAACTAATAATGCAAAAAAATCTATTTTGTTACTAATCTTTGACATATCCAAGACTGTTATATAAAAAAAAAGAGCCAGTCCCCAGATATGTATTTTTTGGAAAATAACTCATTTTCTCTGTTTTCATCATGATAAAAAACAGCGGTTTCATGTATTCGAAATGACATTTAAAGGGTTAAAATCCTGAAAATGATTACATATTTGGTATTTTCTATTAGGGCGGAAGTTGGTTTAAAGATTGGACCCAAATAAGTTGTGAAAAAAACCTTTTAATATAATGTTTTTATCAAACTATTTTGCAGTGGACATTTTCTTCTCGAATGACTAATTTGCGTAGTCGATTTGTTACACAGTGAATTAAAGACCGATTTGAAAAATTGAAATTGGAATTCCAAAATAGATCGAGAAAATAGCCTTGTTACAAAAAATCAGGCCATTTGCACCAACAGAACCAAAGTGATTGCAAAATGAAAAGTGAAAAATGACCCATATGGACAAAAACGTCCACAGTGATACCGGAGGTTATGTTGAAAAGAAAGCGCAGTTCTGCCTCTCCCACTGGTGTAAAGTTGCTGGGTCAACTTTGTAATACTAGGTCTAACTCACAGCCTCTTGTTATTAGCCAGTAGGGGTGTAACGGTTCACAAACATTTCGGTTCGGTACGGACCTCGGTTTTTAGGTCACGGTTCGGTTCGGTACGTTTTCAGTACAGCAGAAAAAATTATCACAAAACATAAAATATATATATATATTTTTGTATTATTATTAAACTGTGAATAATGTAGTCACTCAAATAAATACAAAATATAATAAAAAATAAACATTAAGGTGCAGCATTTTGATGAACTGAAATAATCTGTATTTGAACTTTACTGTACTAGTACTCACAAAACATAAACTATTAGTTTTTTTTTTTTATTATTATTAAACTGTGAATATTCACTCAAATAAATACAAAATATCATAAAATAAACATTAAGGTGCAGCACTTCGATGAACTGAAATAATCTGTATTTGAACTTTACTGTACTAGTACCTAAGCAGCCAGTTTGACATTATGACTTGATTATCATTGTATTTTCATGTTTTTTTAAAGAAAAATTAACTTGTCCATATTGCTTGCCGAAAGGGCAGATCTGCTGGCACTAACAATGTCTCCTGCTGTGGAGAACACCCTCTCGCTAGGGACAGAGATAGCAGATACAGCCAGGTAGCACTTTGCTAAAATGGCAACATAAGGATATTTGGCGTTTGTAATAGCTTTGGCTCAGTCTGAACTTTTTGCGAGTGGTGGAGGCTTAAATGCTAGCGGGAGTTGGGTTTGCACTTCAGTCTTTTTTCTTTTGGTACCGGTGATATTCACGTTCGGGTGATGCCTTTTCAAATGAGTGTGCAAGTTTGTTGTATTGCCAGCCGCGTAACCAATTTTAGTTGAAAAATGCCAACAAACAGCTTTGGTTTGGTCCACCTGTCTTTGTCCGTCATCCTTGTACGTAACTGGAAAACCAAAATGTTCCCAAACCGGAGACTTCAATGATGCTGGAGGATTTTCGAGCTCAACTTTATCTGCGTACGCCATTTCGACAGTTCCAAATTACTGACTAAATGAACGCATCCCTCTGACCAGCTCTCATAGTATGCCTCTCGTCCAATGAAATGACTTGCTCGCTCTATGACGCGTTGAACCCAATGTGAGCAAATTACTCTGAATTACACCTGAGATTACTTCCAAAAAGTTGTTCACGTTCTCAATTTTTTACGTTTAACGTTATATTCTTTCGGTACACTTTGGTACACACGTGCACCGAACCGAAGGGCCCGTACCGAATAATTTCGGTACGGGTACGTGTACCGTTACACCCCTATTAGCCAGCTAATAAATACAACCACATACACAAAGAAAAGCTGCAATTTCAACATGTCCAAGCATCCTGTATCATAGCCATGCTAATAACGTTTATAATAAACCAAACCGCTTGTAAATCAGTCAAGATTTCAGTGAGTTAAGAGTATTTGTGTGCAGATCACTCACCTTACAATAGCTACCATAGCGCGCTGGAAAATCTCCCATGAGCCATCTAGTGTTTATATATATCCCAGTGGCCTTATTTGTGCCGGAGGACCGAGGAGCGAGGGTCGATAGTCGAGGAACTACCGAACCATCCTCCGGTGGAATCCTCAGACACTCGCCCCGCCCCCTTACTGTGTATCGCTCACTGATTGGACGAAGCAGCGCATGCACTGATCTGATGCTTCTTGACATGAGAGCAGTTTCCCGGTGGAGTGAAAAAAATACATGAAATTCAAGGGACTCACTCCTCAGTTTATACAGTGTTTTGTTTCAATTAATGTATCGTTTAGTTACATTTGTGATATATCTGAACAACAAAGTGGTCAAAAATAATTAAATTCATTTATTGGAAATATTTTCATGATCGCTTTTTCGTTTTACATTTTCATTTATTGTCATTTCCATTCAGTCAGTCATTAAGTACTATTTAAAATGTTAATGTGCTACATATCCACACAAACAAACAAAGTGTGCAGTCCAATGAATATTAATCTGGGTTTTGATAGATAACATATCTCTTTTTCTTCTCTCAATTATTTTATTTATTTTGTGCACTCTAATCAATATTAATCAAACTATTGTTCGTTTATACATTTTAAGAATGGCTTTTTATCTTTTTTGAGAATAATTTCTTATTTTATTTAGTATAATTGGGTCTACAACAGATGATACAAATGTTTGTCTCAGTAAATGTGTAGGCCTACTACCAGAGAGGGGGGGTGTGAAAATAACGGTGACAGAGCTGGCTGCTGTCAGACGATCAGCTGTGCCAACCCAGTCTCACAAAAAAACGTGTAATAACTACGTTGATCCACAATTTGGGACGTAGTATTTCTACAAAAACGCCTCTGAAATTGTAAGATCCCTAAGTTTTTTTTCGCCATTAATTTCCAATGGCTGGCGTCTATGTCACGTGATCTTCAAATTTCTCCCTGCAGAAAAAAAAACATGGCCGACATTCGTTTTATTCTCGGTGGAAAATGCCTATTTTAAGGTTAGTTTGGCCATTAAAATGCGTGTTGATGTCATTTGATGCGAGAAGTAACAGTTGTTATTTCAGATTATGTGTGCAGTGGATGTACATGATCTTTAGTTTGCTAGTTATTACGAGGATTACTTCAGGAAATTGTGTCAATACAACGTTTTCATTGTTACCAAGGTGGTTGCTAGGGACGCTGCTATTGATATTATTTCTGTTATGTTGTGTAACTGTTTAATGGTGTTATCTGTATTGCTACCCCCTTCCCCGTCAATTTATAGTGTTGGTCTACAGCGCAAACGTATTAGTTTAACCAAATCTGCATCTAAAATTGTGGCATACGTTATTTTCCCTGCATGCAGCCGAACCGTGTATTAAAATGCCGTTATGTGATGACTTTCAAAGAGAAAAGCAAGCATACTCGGAATAAAGTATTATTATTATTTTTTTTTATGTTTTCGGTCTGTTTCCGGTATTTGTTTATGACGATGTGATGTGAGATGTGAGACTGGGTTGGAGAATTGCACAGGGGAAAATAACGTATCTATGCCACAATTTTAGATGCAGATTTTGTTAAACTAATACGTTTGCGCTGTGGACCAACACTATAAATTGACGGGGAAGGGGGTAGCAATAAAGATAACACGCCGACACCATGTTTGACACCTGTCTCGCCGGGGGTCCTGCCAACTCTGTGTCCTGTCCTGTTGGGGTTTCCGCCGACACCTATTCCGCCGGGGGTCCTGCCAACTCTGTGTCTTGTTCCGCTGGGGGTCCTGCCAGCACCATGTCCTGTCCCATTGGGGGTCCCGCCGACTACTATCCCGCCGGGGGTCCTGCCAACCCCATGTCCTGTTCCGTTGGGGGTTCTGCCGACATCTGTCCTGCCGGGGGACCTGCCAACTCCTTGTCCTGTTCTGTTGGGGGTCCCTCCGACACCTGATCCGCCGGGGGTCCTGCCGACTCCATGTCCTGTTCCGTTGAGGGTCCAGCTGACATCTGTTTCATCGGGGGTCCTGCCAGAGGGGACTACTTTCTGTCGGATGTGTAGCTTCATTGGAAATAACTTTAATGAGTCAGCAGCATAGTCAGCTAGTAACCTACGTTTGGTTTTAATACCCAATATATTTGATGTCCATGTCCTTTCGTCTATGAATTAACACATACATTGAAATAATAAGTAGGCTAATATCCCTGTAGTCTATGACAAGCCAAAACAGCTGCATACATTGGGTCGAGCCAGTGCAGTCAAATGTTGGAAAATATGTAATATGTTTCATTACAGTAAAGTTGTTGCTGTAAATAACTAACATATGAGGACATAAGTAACAATATCACATCCTGTAATACTTCTGAAACAATTTGTTCCAGTGCCAACGAGTTTAAACTCTGTGGATAAATACAATTCTGCAGATTGCAACATAAGAAGTTACTTTGAGTAAATGTACAGGCCCCATAGACGTTTAACGTGACATTTCTCTTGATATGTAGTCCATATTCAATGATTATTTGAAGATATTTAGATGATGTCCCATCCGGGGAGAACACAGAGACCTACAGCTCCTGACAGGATGTCCACACCTGTGAAGTCTCTGTGTGTGTGGACACCTCGGTCAGATGCACAGATATGTAGGGAGGCTGTGGCTCAGTGAGATAGTGCACTGATCAGGGGAGCACTGGTTCAATCCTTATTGCAGTCAGCATGTCATTGTGTCCTTGGGAAAGACACTTCACCCTAAATTGCTCCTGTGGGGAATGTCCACAGTAATGAATGTATGTGGTGTATGTAAGTCGCTTTGTATAAAAGCGTGTAAAAAGTGACATGTAATGTAATGTCCTGCCAGTTTAACCTCCTCTAATGCCTGTAACTCCTCCTATTGATAATAAAGATAATATTGGGAGGGATGAAACCCTCTTTAATGGTCACACATGCAGAGCACACAGTACACACACAGTGACATTTGGCCTGTGTACTGGAGCTCTTTGAGTGTCAGTTCAAACATAATAACACAAATAATTATGCTTTTTTTTCTTTTTACATTTTAGTGTGTTAGCAACTGAAAATAACTGTAACCTGAGTTCAAACGTGTATTCGAAAAATTCAACACGATGACTTTGTATGTCATAAAAAAGCCATAGTATACTATTCCATAAAAGATTCAAAACAGTATGTCATTAAAACTCACAAAATATTACCTCATAAAAGAGTTATTACTTATTGTATGTCATAACAAAGTCACAGTACAGTATGCCTTCAAATAATTGATAAAATAATTTGTCATACTTTTTCCTTACAATAGTATGTAAAATATCATAGTATAGCATCTCAAAAAGGTTGTCAATACAAATAATTGATAATATAGTACGTCATAAAAACTCAATAGTAAAGTATACCATAAAAAAGACTATTTAGTATATCATTTAAGAGTCCCTTAATAGTGCACCACAAAAGGGCCTTTATTACAGCCCCTGCCTAACCTCTGATATCAGGAATGCCTTTGCCTGTTATTACTATTCTCCGTTTGTCCTTAAAGGTATCACAGGAGCTGCAGATCAGAGCACCTGGCCCGAGTCTCAGCTCCTCTCTGACCTTTGTTGTTGTCACTGATGGACATAGGCCTACTGATAATCTGTGGCTTTAACAGCATTTTTTGTGTCTTCCTGACTTGGCACAATACATACAATTATCATATTATATTTCATCAGGGGCAGAATAACTATATTTCATGTTATAAGTGACCACAAGGGATTAAAAACATTTGCAAAGAGATTGTCTTGAAGTCTGATTGCTGCAATATTCATCATACTGAAGATGTTGACTCCAATTGTTTTCTACAAATATATTACTACCGTATCTTTCCTGCTGCAGGATGTGTGTTGAACTTCAGTATACAAAGTAATATTATGTAAACACAATCACATGAAAACGTTCTCATCATTTATCTCTATAGTATTGCTGGGCAACTTCAGCTCTATGTTATGTTGTAGGCACATCACCTTAATTGAAATCCATACACCTTTTGCCTGAATTTGCTGTATAACTTTCACTTTCTTTGGTTCAATACTTTTAGTTTTTGTTGACATTAGTAGGTAAACCCACCAGAGGGCGCCATTCCCTCTCCTTGCTGCTGACCTGGTGGGTGTTTACTTCATGTAGAGCACTTTTTATCACGCGTCAGCTGACTCAAGAGGAAGATAGAAACGAAATAGAGATGTGTCACTCTGCTCTGCGTCTAGGGGTGCGTCTCACTTCGGTTATTTTTTATTTCCTCGTTTTTCGGTCTCCGTATCACCGGAAGTTGATTTGTCTACGCCAGGGGTATTGGTTATGGCTAGAAAGGATCCGTATAAATATGACGTCACATTCTCGTTGTAACTATCGTTGTAATCGGAGCGGCTCGGAAACACATCTACAGCAGTAACATGATGCAACATGCACATTAATGCAGCAGCAATATTAATAGAGAAACATCAGACATAATAGTAAAACACTGCAAGGGAACATTTTATTGCACCAGGAGCTATCTTGGGACTGTTACTGCGACAAAGTTCACTTGCCTGTGAATAAAAAATAAACCATAGTGTTGGTGATCTACAGTGTTGTCATTCTTCTTTGAACAGCAGCAAGACCGCTAACACCCTATTTCAACAATCACATTCCCTGTCATTGACATAATTAATAGATAGTTTAGCTTCTCACCATCATTTGCTGTGGCCCACTGATGTTAACGATCGTAACTGAAAGGCTGCATGCCAAACGTAAACATTCAGCAACGAGACATTCAGCCAAACTCTCGCGAGAGTTTTACACAAGACGGATCCTTTCTAGCCATAACCGCCTTGTAACCCCTCCCCCGGCCATGGCGCGAGCGTTGAAATATGATTGGCGGTGATTTCATTTGAACGGTACGGCACAAAACGAGAAGCATTCGGACCCAAGTACTGAAGGAATGAGGTATTTGCGGTCTACAATGACAGATAAGAAACTGTCAAGTTTGGCTCTACTCAGCATTGAATCAAAACGTACTAAAGCTTTGGATCTTACTAATTTTGTGAGGCGTTTTGCTGAACAAAATGGTAATCGCCGCATTCAGCTGTTATAGACATGTCAACTTAATGCTCTGCTCACGGATGAGCATACACAACTGTTAAGATGATGACCTTACGTGTGTAAATATATTTTTTTCTTTGTGGGGGTCTGCCCCAAAAAAACAGTTTTAAGTCCTGAGAAAGTCAAATAAGACTGTGTAAAACTACACTGCCCTGCCAAAAAAAAGTAACCACTTTGATTTAATTAGGCCAGTAGGTAAGGTATTTCCACTGGATAATAACTGAAGTATAAAAGAATGCATGACTGAAGTGATGGAGAGTAGAGACCATGTTTGAAGGCAAACAAAAAGAGGAAATAATCAACAAATCAATCAAGCAAATCTCCCTCTCAGATTCCACAGCAACCAGAAGAACATAAATACTTCCTGGTGATTTGATTAATCAGCTTTGTGATGGAATAAAAAAATGTACAGTGCATTTACTTAGCTGTGGATGAGTCCATTGACACCACTGACAATGCTCAGTTGCTGATGTTTGTGAGTTTTTATGATTACATTCATAGCCGTGGGAACATGTTTCAAATGGGGGGTGCTGTGGGGATGACACCAGGGCAGGTTCTGACCAATTTGCTGCCCTAGGCAAGATTTTAGCTGGCAATGAAAAACCTCTACAAAAGAGCAATACAGCTACACAAAGAGATAAGTATTGACATGGTGGACAGCTTATATACAAATGCTTAAAATGTATTTAGTACTGCATGAACATGTTATAATTGGGGGGTGGACTTCACATCCTCTAGGGGGGTCTGGGGGTATGTCCCACAGGGAAGATTTTTCTAAAAGTAAGTAAAATGCTTCAATCTGGTGCACTTTGAGTGCCCAATTACTAGAGACTGTTCTAGGGGGTACAACTCTAAACACCCATTTGAAAAAGATCGGTTTGCATTTTATTAATCAAATAAGTGTGAACATTTCCAATAACCTACCATAGCCAATAACAAATAAATGTAGGCTAACGTATGTTATTTTTGTTGTTCATTTATATCTTAGTTAACATTTATTTATTTATGCATATTTTTAAATCTCTCCAGTTTTAAACGATATTTTTGGTTTACTGTCCTATAGTATACATTGGAATGATTTCAAACCTGTTTTTATTTATCCTAATAATTATAAAGGTGTGCCTTGGAAATATTTGTTGACATAAATTGTGATCAAAACGTTTGAGACTCACTGAGATAACTTAGACTAAAGTGAACTATCCAAACCCTCAGAGTCCTTTAACTCACTCTCCCTCCACATTATTGTAGAAACAGCTTCTTATATCCGTTAGCGGAGCAGAAGCTAACAACCCCCCCCCCTCTCTATCTATCTATCGATCTCTCCCTCTCACTTTAGCTGTGAGCTGCGGGCGCCTGATAAGCCAACATCCCCCACTTTCATCACTTACAGCGGCCATCGTAAGGGGCAAATGGAAAATGTAACCGGGGTGAAAAGGGTGTTATCTTTATTTAATTATGAATGTTGTTACATCAAGGCTGGAAATTCGTTTTTTTTTTCAATTATATTTGTATTTAATCTTTTGGAAGTGCAGATCCCCTGTCCTCCACCAGGGGGTGCTGCAGCACCCTCAGCACCCCTACTTCCCACGGCCCTGATTACATTACATTACATTGCATTTAGCTGACGCTTTTATCCAAAGCCACTTACAATAAGTGTATTCGACCAGGAAGATACAACCTTGAAGAAAACAGAATCATATAAGTACATCAGGTTTCATAGAGCCACACATTTCAAGTGCTACTCAACTGGATTTAGATAAGCCAGTCCTTTATTAGTATATAAGTGCTTTGTTGGTAATTCAATCGCTCAAAGTGGAGTCTAAAGAGATGAGTTTTCAGTCTGCGAGTTTTTCAGTCTGAGCTCATTCCACCATTTTGGAGCCAGGATAGCAAACCCACAAGTTTTTGCTGATGGGAACTTGGGTCCCCCTCGCAGTGCGGGTGCAGCGAGCTGTTTGGCTGATGCAGAGCGGAGTGCACGTGCTGGGGTGTACGGTTTAACCATGTCCTGGATGTAGGAAGGGCCAGATCCATTCGCAGCATGGTACGCAAGCACCAGAGTCTTGAAGTGGATTCTGGCAGTTACTGGAAGCCAGTGAAGGGAGCGGAGGAGCGGCGTGGTGTGGGAGAATTTAGCAAAGTTGAAGACCAGACGAGCAGCTGCATTCTGGATGAGCTGCAGAGGTCGGATGGCACATGCAGGTAGACCAGCCAGGAGGGAGTTGCAGTAGTCTAGGCGTGAGATGACGAGAGCCTGGACCAGAACCTGCGCTGATTTCTGAGTCAACTGGGGACGTATCCTCCTGATGTTGTAAAGCGTGTATCTGCAGCAGCGGGTTGTAGCAGCAATGTTTGCAGTGAAGGACAGTTTGTTATCTAGGATCACACCCAGATTCCTTGCAGTCTGAGTCGGGGAAACAACAGAGGTGCCGATGTTGATTGTTAGGTCAAGAGTGGGACAATCTTTTCCCGGAAGGAAAAGCAGTTCAGTCTTGTCAAGGTTGAACTTGAGGTGATGAGCAGACATCCACCGAGAGATGTCTGCTAGGCAAGCAGAGATGCGTGCGACGACCTGGGTCTCTGAGCGGGGAAAGGCCAGAATTAGTTGGGTGTCGTCAGCGTAGCAGTGGTATGAAACACCATGCGGGCTAATGACAGACCCGAGCGAGTTTGTGTACAAGGAGAAGAGGAGGGGACCAAAAACAGAGCCCTGAGGGACCCCTGTAGTTAATTGACAAGGGTCGGACTCGGACTCTCTCCAAGTAACCCTGTAGGTGCGGTCTTTGAGGTATGAGGTGAGGAGGGAAAGTGCAGAGCCTGAAACTCCAAGTTCTTGCGAGTGCGAAGGAGGACCTGATGGTTCACCGTGTCGAATGCAGCAGACAGGTCCAGAAGGATGATGACAGAGGAGAGGGAGGCTGCTTTAGCAGTGTGCAGTCCCTCAGAAACAGCAAGGAGAGCAGTTTCTGTTGAGTGACCTGCCTTGAAACCAGACTGGTGCGGATGCAGAAGGTTGTTCTGATGGAGATAACAGGAGAGTTGTTTAAAGACAGCGCGTTCAAGTGTTTTAGACAGGAACGGGAGGAGAGAGACAGGCCTGTAGTTTATAACATCAGACGGGTTGAGAGTGGGATTCTTTAGGAGAGGGTTTACTCTTGCCTCCTTGAGACTGTTTGGAAAGTGACCAGAAGTTAGAGAAGAGTTGATGAAATGGGTGAGAAACGGTAGAATATCAGGAGCGATAGTCTGAAGGAGGTTTGAGGGGATAGGGTCCAGAGGACAGGTGGTAGGACGGGCAGAGGTAATGAGGGTAAGAACCTCACTTGGAGAGAGAGGGGAGAAGGAGGTCAGTGTGTGGGTGAAAGGTGGGTCTGGTGACCCAGCGGTGAGTAAAGGTGAGTCAGAAAAAGAAGAGCGAATATCATCAACCTTTTGATGATGAGACAAAGGGGGAGTTTGTTGAAGATGTGTTGGGCCTGACGAACCTCAGTGGACACACAAGGGGGCAAGACATTTATAAAGCAATAATGGGAATGCTGAATGAAAGAGGGAGCAGCTGCCTTTATTCACAACTGTGCAGCTCTTACACTGCGACTCTGAGGGATCAAGCACAGACACAATGAAAACTGCTGCATACAGGTTATTTTTGTTTTTGCAACCTCGTGTTAAGAATCTTGTTGCAATTGTTTAAAAGTTTGAATGACCGTAATAAACGGACATTTGTCTTATTAAAAAAATGTGTTTGGACCTTTAAGATTTGTATTTGCTTTAGAGTATTGAGAAACCTCTCTTGCCTCTCTCCATGCTTCCCTGGTGGGAGGGACTAAACGCAGGGAAACGACGCAAGTGAGGGACGCAAGGATTTAATTGAACCGAAGTGAGATGCAGCTTAGGGAAAGCGTAGGGAAAGCCTGCTGGTTCCTGTGGCCTGTACTACGAAGCCAGTCCAACAGACCCTGGATATCTTTGAGTTATCTGGCTTAACTAACCCTAACAAACACGATCTCGCTAAGCGGTCCTAACGATGGTTAGTGCTAGACATGGATGTATAATAAGAACTGGATACAGCGTGGGAGGCGGGGTCTCGTTCTTTCCTATGAGAGCTGCTCATTGGCGCATGAAGACAAAATGGCCCAACTTTTGAGAGCAAAACGTCACAGATTACCCGTCATGCCTGGCTGTCAGAGCAGAAGTACCCATATGTGCAGTCACAGAGCATGCGCCCCTTGAGCACTGCCCCCCGAGTTCCCACTCTCGGCTCACTAGAATGAATGGAGAGAGAAAATAAATAAGCTGTTACGTCCGTGGATTGGTCCGCGGACTTCCTCACTCACTCACTCACACACACACACACACACACACACACACACACACACACACACACACACACACACACACACACACACACACACACACACACACACACACACACACACACACACACACACACACACACACACACACACACACACACACACACACACACAATCTTTTCTCAGCTGCAGCTCCGCCGATTTCTTCTCCCTGAGACGGCTGGACGCAGCGAGGCTGTGAGTCGGTGTGTGAGCACACACACAAACTCCCAGCCAGGCTGCGGGTGTGTGTGTATGTGTTCGGGCTGGTTTCGGGCTGGGTTTTGCTGTGTCTCGCTGTCTCGCAGACGGCCACTGGGCTCATTGGGAGGAGGAGGGGGGGGGGGGGACAGGAGCTCCAACATGCCGTTTAGGACAGAGAGTGAATACACATAGGCTACTATACAGAGATGCTGTATGAGAAACCAATGTGAGTTTGAAACATTGCCCAATATAAATCTATTTTAGTATACCTCAACAATGGAAGTAGAAATGGCCATGACATGGGACCTTTAACTTCATCAGGTCAGGGATATTGTGAGATGTTCTGTATGGGTGAAAGGATGTTATGTAACAATTAAAACGAATATATGTTTTTCTGACAACCAGTTGAACGAGAAATTACTATATAATCAGTCAGACCACCATTCAAACAGCCCTCAAAACCCTTCAAACTTGCCTTCTCTTACTAAACCCCCTGCCCATTCCGCCAGGTTATAATGCGCTCTGTTCTTTCGTTTGTTTGTAGGCCTATTTTGTTTTGTTTTCCCTACAAATTAAACGTATTATTATTTTTGTATTAATATTATTATTATTATTATTATTATTGTTTTCATTATGTTTTTGCAGAAGATGGCGCACGCGTTTTCACCGAGTGGGACTCCGGATAATTATACGATCTTTGCAGCCTGTGGGTCTGTGTTGGTGATGGTCGGCGGGTCTGCGGCGGCCTCCTCCGCACCATGCAGCCGTTTAAACCACAGGCTACGGTCTAAACATGACCGACCTCGTTTGAACGAGTCGACAAACTGCAAACAGGCAGAAAATCCACCAAAGCTCCGTTATCCGCTGCTGTTTCCGCTGTGTACTCCTGTTACAGAGTTCTGACATCATCGTCAGCACTGTCAAACTGACAGGTATGTCTTCGTCCGCCTCACAAGACACCGTCGTTAAAAAGAAGCACGTTCGTTTCGCCAGTATGGAGGACGACGAGGACACCCTGTTTGACAAGAGTAAGGACACCGGCAGACGGCTGAAGAGCGCGTTGAAGGCAGGCAGGAGGACCAGCACCCTGAGGTGCGACGGCCGGGTGGAGGTGGTCGGCGGGAGGAGGAGGAGGGGCGCGTGTGGCCGCTGGATAGTCACCCTCGCGCTCTGTGCAGCTTTCCTTGGCCTGGTACATTTATTTCATAATTAAACCTGTGTGCTTCTATAGAAAAATAATATTCAATGGAGACCTCATCCAGCCTTCTCTTCATTTACTAGCATACAACTGTGGCTCAAGTACCTACCATATATCTTGATATCTTGGTTATATAATAGCTACCGTTACTGCAGTGCTATCAGGAAGCATCGACACCTGTGCAAGCACTCGGGTATATGAGGTTTTCTGCAAACCTTTATGATCTAGTGTTTTCTGCATTCTGACCTGCAGCCACAAAGCCTTAAATACGAATGATATGAATGAGCTCCCTATCAGTCAGCAGTAGGTCTATTGTAATGTGCAGGAAGTGTCATGATATCCAGTCACCTGGAGTGAACCTGCAGTATCCTGCACTGACAGGACAAACCACACGCATAACCTGCTCTTCAACCAGGTTATCGGAAAACCTTCAGCATACACCAGAGTTTGTGTAGTTCTGGAATGTTCCATCCTGCATTAACGCGACAAACACTTCCTGCAGCAACAATGAAGCAGCTGTGCACTGTGCTCTATGGTTTAAGAAACAATTGGATTACATATGAAAGGGATAGTTCAGATTGGTACTTCTACAAGTGTCAGGATATCAGCTACATGAGATGCAGTAGGAGGAACAGACAGTAACTACTGCTTTATTCAGCCAGAAGCGTGCATGCATTTGAGAAGTGATTCCGTGCATTGTTCTTTAGCGTGCAGCACACCTGTAACTCACAGCGACTCAGTCATTGTAACTCCTGATCTCTTGTTGCTCCAGGGGATGAGTATCTCTGTTATCGGCCCGACGTTCGAGGACCTTGCTGTGAATGTGAACAAGAACATCAGCAATCTTTCTTACATCTTCGTGGGCCGCTCTGCGGGCTACATTGGGGGTTCCCTGTTCGGAGGCCTTCTCTTTGACTGCATGAGCCCCCACCTGCTGCTGGGTAACGCTCATACACATGGTTTATATGTTGTACACATTTTTTGACATACCATACTATACCTTTTTTTAAAACATTATTTTATGATGGACGACTATTATTACGACAAGTGTGTGTGTGTGTGTGTGTGTGTGTGTGTGGGAGGGAGGGAGGGGAGGTGTTAACATCCAGGTCCAATTGGGGCAGGGGGCAGGGGGAGAGGTAGGAGGGAGGGGAGAGAGTTCAGCATCCTGGTGGTAAAGCTGTTTTTGACATACTATACATATTTTGAATAATTCTTAAGATGTACTATGTTGACTTTTAAACATTGAAATCCCATGCTCTAATATTCTTTTTTTACATTCTTTATTTTGAGGATAAATTATGCTATAGTATTTTTGGAATACAGTTTTTAATTCATATTATTCTGAAGTTACGCAAGGGTTCTTTCCTCTGTCCTCTCTCCACTCGTCACATGGTCGCGCTCTGGTTGTCCTCAGGCTGCTCTCTGCTGGTCACCTCAGTGGGAATGTGTGCCATCCCCTTCTGTAGGCAGGCTCTGCTCCTCACCTGCCTCATGTCCAGCATCGGGGTGACCACAGGAATTCTGGATACAGGTGAGACGCAGTGCATGCATGCATGCACGCGCGCACACACACACACACACACACACACACACACACACACACACACACACACACACACACACACACACACACACACACACACACACACACACACACACACACACACACACACACACACACACACACACACACACACACACACACACACACACACACACACACATTCTCTCTCTCTCTCACACAAAAACACACACATTCTCTCTCTCTCTCTCTCACACACACACACACACACACACACACACACACACACACACACACACACACACACACACACACACACACACACACACACACACACACACACACACACACACACACACACACACACACACACACACACACACACACACACACACACACACACACACACACACACACACAGTGTTTTTTGTTTCTCTTGTGATTGATGAGCTGTTTGACACTTTAATTAGTTGAATTCATGTCTTCGCTCTGTTCGACATCTTGCTCCTTTAGGATTTGGAATAGATAGTTTCTTGCACATTGAGCTATGGGTGTAGCTGTTAACATGCTAACATCTGAACACTATCGTGGCGTACTATATCCTAGATGAATCTGACCTCTGTTAGGTACTTTTAAACTTCAGTGAATACTTAAAAAAAGAAAAGACAAGAAGTTATTATGCAGCAGCTGAATTTGTGTTTTGTTGTGTTGAAAGGGAGCCTTTCAGAAATACCGAAAATGTGTATCAGAAATGTGTTAATGATGGTTTTACTGTCCCCAGTTGGTAATGTCCTCATACTGAACACGTGGGGGGAGCAGGCGGGCCCCCACCTGCAGGCTCTGCACTTCAGCTTTGCAGCCGGGGCCTTCGTGTCCCCCATCATCGCCAAGCTGCTGTTTGGGTCTGACAGCAACAGCAGTGCAGGAGTCCTAGCAGCAGACTCGCCACTTCCTTTCCCCGCGGAGCAGGTCACCAGAGCACCTGACGCCCACACACTGATCCGCTACATCCACAGCAACAGCAGCACCCTCAAATCCATGTGGGCCTACATCGTCATTGGCGCCTTCATCTTCCTCATCTCCTTCCTCTTCTTCATCCTCTACTGTCGCAGCAACTCGTCACGTGAAAAAGCACGCAAGACATCGGGGGAGCCCCTGGTGGCCAAACATCACACGGCTCTCATAGCCCTGCTCTTCTTCTTCTTCTTTGCCTATGTAGGTGCTGAGGTAGCGTACGGCTCCTTCATCTTCACCTTCGCCAAGGACTACGCCCACATGCATCAGTCCCAGGCGGCCGGGCTCAATTCTCTGTTCTGGGCTGCGTTTGCTGCCTGCAGGGGGCTGGCTATCTTCTTTGCGGCCTGCATGTACCCGGGCACCATGATCCTGCTCAGCCTGGTAGGCTCCACCCTGTCCTCCCTGCTGCTCTGCCTCTTCAGCAGGGAGCAGGTGGCAGTGTGGGCCTGCACCGGTCTGTACGGCGCCTCCATGGCCACCATCTTTCCCAGCGGCATCTCCTGGTTGGAGCAGTACACCACAGTGACAGGCAACACGGCCGCAGTCTTCGTGGTGGGGGCCGCGTTGGGAGAGATGGTGCTTCCTGCTATTGTCGGTTTCCTGCTGGGACAGTTCCCGGAGCAGCCCCTGCTCATGTACCTGTCGCTCATCACCGCCACATTCACCTCCATCCTCTTCCCCGTCATGTACAAGCTGGCCTCAGCCCCCAGCAGCCAGAGCAGGAAACCCCGCGTCAGGGGCCGGCCTGATGCAGATGACAGCGAATATCGTCAGGCGCTGCTGGACTCAGGAGCCAATGAGGAGGAGGAGGAGGACGACGAGGACGAGGACGAGGCTGATAAGTGGAATGATGCAGACTTTGAGGTGATTGAAATGGATGACACAGCGAGTCTCATCAGTTCCCCCAGCAAGGCTCCCTCTCCCCCCGACATCACGGCTCCAACAGAGAGCGGCCCCCTGACGGAGGTGGCAGGTGGAGCCTCTTTCTCCAGCACAATGTCCCCCAGACACAAACTACTGCTCTCCATGGACAGAGAGAAGAGAGACTGAGGCACTCTTGCCCTTACTAAACAAAAACGATTATATTCAATGCAACACTCACTCTGACCGGAACCTGTGCAGCTCAGAAACCATCCTCAGTGTGATGACTCAGCACCTTTGAAGCTCGTGGGCCATCAGGAGCGTATTTCTCCTCAAGGTTTGAAAATAAACACAACATGGATTCTCTTAAGGGAGTCTGTTGGCCTGCTCCCTCCACAGAGAGGTCAGAGGACCCAGGACTCGTATTGCTATTCAGTGCCTTGCTCAAGGACACACAACTACAATAATGAAAAGTATGTTTCAAATGTTTTGCACTACTGCAGTGTTTTCATTAACAGCAGGACAGGATGTGATGATAGTTGTAAGATTTGAATGAAGTGGATTTTGTTTTTGTCATGTTCTGTAACGTGCTTTATGGATCTCTACATCCTGTGTCGTCCCTGCCAATATGTTTTTATAACTGAATCATTGACAGAAGACATTTGATTACATTGACTTTTTATTATATCAATCTCAAACCTCCACCTACAGCAATGTCCATTAAAAACAAACAAAAAACACCTCCTTCATTCATATTTTTTACATTTATACAAATACACAGATCCTGTATGGCTGTTTGAAGAATTGAAGATTGGATCTCAACATGGTTTAATTCTTTTGCGCAGAAAATGTTCACTTAACCACATATGCACAAGGAAATAATAAACTCTTTATGAGATCAGTTATCAAAATACAGTATTGCAACAGTCCCAGATTCGTAGAAAAACCAAAATAGTTTCCAGTTCCTACACTGTAGAGTACAAAGTGTCATATCTGCCAAAATGAACATCAGTACAATCATGAAAAATGGCATCCTTAAACAGAATGCACAATAACAGTATTGATGCATTCGGGGCTGGAGCTTTATGAGATTAGAGACGGAGCTCGACAGGAACTATCAACACAAAGACTGCAGTCCATACAATATGAAGGGAAATCTATTAGTGGTCTGAATGTAGTGAATTCTGGAGATTAGTGTGGAGCTCCTTCACATTGCTACGAGACACAACAGGTCATTGTGCATCAGATCCAGGATCAGCTTCACTCGCAGCAGCTTATGCAGATACACAGTCAAACGAACAACAGTCACAAGACACATGAAGACCCACCAGGACTCAATGAAACCTTTACAACTGAGTGGACAATTAAACACTGATAAGGGGGGGGGGGCACCACATAGCACCAAATAGCACCGAATGAGCAGGGAGCCAATCAGAACTGCTCCAGCAGCTGCCGCAGGTAGGGGGCCTTGGAGATCTGCCTGTTGACCCGGGACAGCTTGTAGAGGACAGGGCAGTCCAGGGACACACAGGACACCTGCCGCTCGGCACTGCCAGTGCAGTTCCTACACACCTGGACACACACACACACACACACACACACACACACACACACACACACACACACACACACACACACACACACACACACACACACACACACACACACACACACACACACACACACACACACACACACACACACACACACACACACACACACACACACACACACACACACACACACACACACACACACACACACACACACACACACACACACACACACAGTAGAAGCGCTTGAGTGCAAGATATCAAAGCGATCTGATAATAGTCTCACCCAGCCATCAAGCTAACCGTCTTATCACAGTTATGATCAAAGGTCACTTCAAACAGACTTGTACACATTTCATTTATTTTATATCAAAACACACAAACTCAACATTAATACATTCATTGTTTGAAATGTTACATGAAAGAAAAAGAGGAGCCATTACTTTAAGAAAACTTAGGTCATTATTTTAAATTAATAGTACTTTTTCTTATAAAAAACACATTGGACAAATGATTACTCCCTGTGTTTTTGCTGAGCGGGGGTCTCACCTTCAGCAGCTGCTCCTGCTGTCTCTCCCATTGTCTCATGTCCTGGTGGAGTGTGACTGCGACACGCTGCGGCTCGGCGCGGCACCGCGAACACACACCGAGCTGGGTCAGCTCGTCACACACGGGGCAATGAAGCGTGGTGAAGTACTGCGAGATGGTCCCCTTCCTCCCAACCTCATCTCCCCCCACCACCGAGAAGCAGGAAGCCTTCTGGATCTGTGTGCAGACAATCAGACATGACTGATGTGTTTATGGAAGACAACACAACATTATTCAGATCATTTAGAAAGAAGATAACAGCAGCCTTACGAGTAAGATCATACTGTAAACAGTTCAATGCAATCAATGGTCATTAATCATTTTCCTTAGCTATGCTTCACCAGCAGAGGGCGTGTGTGCTCCGTCAGGACACAGACTGCAGCTTGATGAGTCTCACTTAACAGATTCTCTTCCTCCTTTGTTCTCTGTACTAAATACACTGAATGGACTGCAAACACCATCCGGAAGAATGCTTTTATTTTGAAGGACAGAAGCAACAGACCCCTGGCATGCTCATCAGTCATGTATTCGTCAAACTCAGCTGTGTGTCTTCCCTCCATGCCATTTCTTCTTCTATACGTTGATGTGGCTTTTCTAGCATCATCACTCATTTGCACTGCTCCTCTGCAACAGAGGTCAGATAAAAAAACATTTTGGATTCTCATTTCCCGCCTTCTCACCCTGGGTAGCTCCTGGTACCAGCTGAACACGTCCACTCCGATCAGCTGGAACATGCGGGCCAGTGGGGGCAGGATCTGCTTGGTGATGTAGTAGGTGGCATTGAGACGGAGGCCGGGGTCCTGCAGCACCTCCACCGGCCGGCGCACCAGCTGGATGAGGGGCAGGCCGGGCATCCCGTACACGATGACGTAGGGAACGCGCTCGCTCACGCGGGGCTCCAGACGCCGGTCGTACGCCATCATGCGCCTGAGACAGATGGAGACAGATGGAGACACAAACACTTGACAAAACATATCAGAACTTTTAGTCTGCCCTGTGTCTGTCGGGAAATATGACACTAAATAAATCATTTGTAAAACATTCAGCACCATCTAGAATCCACCTAGCTGATAAACAGGAGATAAACTAGAGCTCATGACTGACGCTGGATACTTCCTCTTACCATGCCTTCTTTGGAATCTGATTTTTTCTCACCCATTAAGAGATGGGTTGCCTAGCAACAGACTCAGGTACTGTACATACAGGCTATTGCAGCCAGACAATGAGTACTGTAGGGGGTTGGGAGTAATTGGATTCACACTGACTCTGTAGCTTACAGCAAGCTCTGCAGCATGCCCCCACACACACTTTCTCTGTCTTTTGGTGAGACATTTGTCTGCATGTGGCTATTTCAGAAAATGTTCACTCACAATGTGCTGTCCCTCACACACACTGACACACACCTGCTGAGCTCCAGGGCGGGGACGCAGGCTCCGGGCCGGTACGAGCTGCTGCCCCGGTACTCCTTGGCGAAGGTCAGGTCCTGCATGCTGGCCCGGCCGTCCAGAACCTTCATGCACTGATGCTGCACAAACCGCTTCACCTGGCTGATGTCCCGGCTCTCAAACAGCAGCTTGATGGAACGCTCCAGAACCTGGACCACAATCATGACAGGACGAGTGAAGAGAGTAAACATGAGAGCGGTTAATGCAAACACTCAACACCCCCCAGCCTGACTGACACGTGTGCAGCAGTCTGAGTGAACAAGAGCGGGAAGAAATCTGGCAAGACTGTGATTGGTGTAGAGGCCAGTGAGGAGGTTTGCCTGTCACCTTGGAAACAGCAGGGCAGCCGTCGCGGCGCACTGTCTCGATCCCTTTGGCATCAAACACAGGCTCCTTTTGGTCCAGGCTTTCATACATGTAGCCCACATAACGCTTCTTTGTCTGCAACACGCAGGGAAGGTACACCTGGGAACACACACGCACACACACACAAACAGATCAATATATATGTCTACAAGTGCACATTGTGGCTGTGTGCGTATGTGGCTGTGTGTGTGCACTACCTTCTCAAACTTGAGCTTGACAGGCTTGGGGTTGGTTGCGGTCACTGCCTCAGCGATCTCGTTACCAATCTTGAAAGCCTGCTCTTTGGTGGCTCCCTTCAGCAGAACAAACAGGCTGCGAGACAGACACACACACATAGAGGTTCACTACGGTCCACTGCATGTCCCCTCACACACACACTTCCTGTCAGAGGTCACGCCGTTGTGAATGACACTTACATCTCTGGCAACAATTACAAACAACCATGAGACTTCATAAAGAAAGGAAACAACAATGTGACAGAGTGCTGCTCAGAGAACATCTTCAGTGGGAGAAGTACTCAGATCTTGCACTTAAGTAAAAGTAGAAGTACTCAGATCTTGCACTTAAGTAAAAGTAGAAATACCAGAGTGTGGGAATAGGAATAGAGTTTTGTAAATGTCCCCGCTGTGGGACTAGTAAAGGATTTCTGATTCTGATACTCTGTTACAGTAAAAGTCCTGCATTCAAAATGTTCCTCAAGTAAAAGTAGAAAAGTATTATCATCAAAATATAGTGAAAGTAGCGACAGTAAAAGTAGTCATTGTGCAGATTGGTCCATTTCAGAATAATATATATGATATATTTTATAATGATTGATCATGAAAGTGTTCTCAAAGCTGGTAAAGGTGCAGCTAGTTTGAATGACTTTGTATACTGCAGGGTAGCTTGTGAATTTACTCCAGGTGGAACTAAAGTGTGATTGAAGAGTTGATTAGATTTCACATCATTCATCCACATCTGTAAAGTAACTAAAGGTATTAAATACACGTAGTGGAGGAAAAGTACACCATTTACCTCTGAACTGTAGTGGAGTAGAAGTACAAAGAAACAACACATTGAAATACTCAAGAAAAGTACAAGTATCTCAAAATTGTAATTAAGCACAGTACTTGAGTAAATGTACTTAGTTACTTTACACCACTGAACATCAGACTCCTCGACATCAGCAACCAAGGACCTAAGTCCGACAAGAGCAACCTCAGGGAAGCAAACCTCCCAGCGGTTACTACAGCTAGAACAGGGTATATGCAGGAATCCTGAAGTCAAATTTAATACCTTTTAAGACCTTTTTTAAGACCCTTTCCATACATTTTAAGACCTCATCGCAACTTTGAGTTCTAACCGGTTACATTGGCAACACACTTTACTATATTGATTGTAAGATAGCAAAACTAAACAGAGTGCAGACAGACTACTGAAGCCTCCTTTCCACATGAACTTCAACCTCTCTGTGAAGGTCAGGTTTAATGCAGTATGCTGCTTTTTTTGCTTCTGTAGTCTGTGCTCTTTCATTCCAGTAAAACTCCTCAGAAACCATTAGAAACCAGTATTTTGACTAATAAACAAAACAATTGACAAAACTTTGAACTATGAAATATGTTAAACTTTGGTGAGCTTCAGCAGGGTAATGCCATATTATATGCCATATTATATGCTCCCTCACAAATACCCAGGGGTTAAATTGGGCTGGGGCTATCCGGGGCTAAGCCCTGGCACATAGGACGATGCTCTGACGTCATCACCCTCACACATTTGTCATATGTTTACAAAAAAGGATATATGTTAAGACTTTTCTCGTTCTTAATATAGACTATATTTAGGGTCTATATGTGTTGACTTTACTTTGAAATAGCAGATCTCTGTGACCGGATATAGTTTGGTTTAGGCCCCGGCCCCACAAGGACGCATACGGTAAAACGCATAAGCAAGCACAAAAAAGGCTTCCGTTCACACGCATTCGATTCATTAACGTGTCCGTTCACACTAGACCGCTGGAAATGCTGGAAACGATGTAGTACATATGTCAGGCCTGTAAGTGGCGCTGCTGCCGCCCGAAATACACCAAAAGCAGCGAAGAAGACCCCGAAGCATGGTTGCCATGGTTGCCCTTCTGTTTATTCTCCGCGGTGGACGGCGTGTTCTCCTGCTGTATCTTTCAGGTAGTCCACCAGCAGATGAAAAACACCCACCTCTCCGCCTCTTCCAAGGAACGAGGGGACCGTGCGGCAGTTTCCTTAAAAAAAAATGTTCCGCCGGTCAACATGTCCGTTAAAGTTTAAATCTTCCGTACAAAATTAGGAAAGTGCCGGTCAGAGGTCTTCTTTGTTATTTATTGAGCTTTAAAACAAATTGATAACGACTCTGTTCTCTGTATAATAATATAATAATATTTAATAAACGGTGACTGCTTCTCTTTTCCTCCCCCTCTTCTGACAGCCCAGCAGCAGCAGGAGACGTGGGGAGAGGGAGGCGGTCTATTTCATCGTTATCAGAAAATGATCATATAGGGCACACACGGAGCCGTTGGAACCCCAGAGCGTTGCGTATGCCGGTCTACCCACCTTGGGACCCGTTACCGTAGTCGTTTAGTTCCCCCACCCCACAGAGCGGAGCAAGGCAACGAAACTTAAAATAATAAGCAGCATTTTACGGCGCGCTATGCATGGGGCCGCCTTGAAGGGGTTTCCCGCCATGTCGTTTCAGTAAATTAAAGGGTGTCTCATGTTTTCGTTGCTGTGAACCTTCTTAATACCTTGGAAAATGCCGTTTAATACTTTTTAATACTTTTTAATAGCCTTAATTTTCGCTAAATTGATTTATCAACTTTTAATACTTTTTAAGACTCCGCGGACACCCTGTAGAAGATGATGGGTACATTCTTCTCACATGCATGTGACTGAACCACAGTGCTTCTATTTGACCAATACAGTGTCTACATGTGCATGGAGGGGGGCCTGAGCATCTGACTAAAACTTCAAAGTTGCCATCACGTTTTATGAAAGAAATATATAGTAGGGGTCCCCAGCACATAGAAACTGCCGGATGCTAACCATTAGATGTTGGGCATTTTGCACAAACTGCTGCTTAGCTAAAATGATGTTTACCTGTCCGTGTCTCCGTACACAACACGCGCGCCCCATTTTTTGGTGTCATTGACCATCTTGATGGCTCTCTCCAGGGTCTCTCTGGCTTTGTGGACGATACTGTCTCCCACCTGGAAAAAGACAGGAGAGACGTTAATACATACTGCATACTCCAGACCAGGAAACCACTGCACAGATCAGCAGAGATTTGCAAAAACACTAGAAATAGTTCTCATAGAAATATGTGCTACTACATGTATTTCACATCTTTAGAAGGACTACAGCTGGCTTTAAATATGATGACACTACGATGACCCTCATCTGGTCCCACTGCGGACAGCCAGCTTCATTAAACTTACCTCCACGCTGGGCATGCGTCCGGAGTAGTTGGCGGCGGTGTATCCGAAGGTCACGTTGGCGATGAGCTTGAGGCCCAGCTGGCGGGCGTGCAGCAGCTTCATCAGGGCTTTGTCCTGCTTGTACGTCTTCATGGACTGCTTCACCATGATCCTGGTGTTCAGGATTTCCTCCAGCATGCTGGGCAGGATGCCTCTACGCACTGAGGACTACACACACACACACACACACACACACACACACACACACACACACACACACACACACACACACACACACACACACACACACACACACACACACACACACACACACACACACACACACACACACACACACACACACACACACACACACACACACACACACACACACACACACACACACACACACACACACACACACACACACACACACACACGATCAGGAAGTCTACATTCACATGGAGTGAATCAACAAGCTTTCATGTGGTCAGGTCAGTATGGCTGACATCTTTACTAACTACTCTATTTACCATGGTCTTCATCAGGCTCGTGCAGAGGATGTTAGAGTGGCAGGGACCCACTGGAGATTTTGGTTTCTTTCACATAAATCTATTCCTGGAATAACTACTTTTGTGAAAGTTTTAAGGGATATTAAAATGTATGTATTTAAATATACTATTACTATGTGCCAAAAAATGTGTTAAAAGTCATTCACATATCATGTCATAATTAGGCACAACATTATTAAAGCAAAACATAAGCTTTGGCTCCTAATTTATTTGTAGTTTTGTCTGTCTGACTGTTGTTTTTGTTTTACTCCTGTTTCTTCTGTAAAGCGACCTTGGGTCCCCTGAAAGGCGCTATATAAATGTAAGTTATTATTATAATTATTAATATGTATTAGCTACAGTTTTTTTTGTTGCTTTATGTTAGACAATGCCTGCACACACTAATTATTAAATAAAAAAATGAGGGCAAAAGGGCAGGTGCCCAAGCCACCCTTGAGGTCTATCTGTGCATGTGCCTGCTCTCTATAGTCATTATGGAGGTTGTATATTTATGGTGCCAACACATTGAGTGGTGTTAATATTTAGTCTACAGTTGTTGATATAAATAAGGTGGACACACAACTAAATAAATGTATATGTTGGCTGTATGAACCAACGA